>NW_027220293.1:0-28458 GCF_027580195.1 Bos mutus
TCATACACTGATCGCGTGACTGCATGCACTGATGCGTGGCTGATCATGCACTGATCACGTGGCTGATCATGCACTGATCACGTTGCTGATCATGCACTGATCACGTGGCTGATCATGCACTGATCGCGTGGCTGATCATGCACTGATCACGTGGCTGATCATGCACTGATCGCGTGACTGATCATGCACTGATCACGAAGCTGATCATGCACTGATCACGTGGCTGATCATGCACTGATCACGTGACTGATCATGCACTGATTACGTGGCTGATCATGCACTGATCACGTGACTGATCATGCACTGATCACGTGACTGATCATGCACTGATCACGTGGCTGATCATGCACTGATCACGTGGCTGATCATGCACTGATCACGTGGCTGATCATACACTGATCGCGTGGCTGATCATGCACTGATCACGTGGCTGATCATGCACTGATCACGTGGCTGATCATGCACTGATCACGTGGCTGATCATGCACTGATGCGTGGCTGATCATGCACTGATCACGTGGCTGATCATGCACTGATCACGTGGCTGATCATGCACTGATCACGTGGCTGATCATGCACTGATCGCGTGGCTGATCATGCACTGATCACGTGGCTGATCATGCACTGATCACGTGGCTGATCATACACTGATCACGTGGCTGATCATGCACTGATCGTGGCTGATCATGCACTGATCACGTGACTGATCATGCACTGATCACGTGGCTGATCATGCACTGATCACGTGGCTGATCATGCACTGATCACGTGGCTGATCATGCACTGATCACGTGGCTGATCATGCACTGATCACGTGACTGCTGATCATGCACTGATCGCGTGGCTGATCATGCACTGATCACGTGGCTGATCATGCACTGATCGCGTGACTGATCATGCACTGATCACGTGGCTGATCATGCACTGATCACGTGGCTGATCATGCACTGATCACGAAGCTGATCATGCACTGATCACGTGACTGATCATGCACTGATCACGTGGCTGATCATGCACTGATCACGTGGCTGATCATGCACTGATCACGTGGCTGATCATGCACTGATCACGTGGCTGATCATGCACTGATCACGTGGCTGATCATGCACTGATCACGTGGCTGATCATGCACTGATCACCGTGGCTGATCATGCACTGATCACGTGGCTGATCATGCACTGATCACGTGACTGATCATGCACTGATCACGTGGCTGATCATGCACTGATCACGTGGCTGATCATGCACTGATCACGTGGCTGATCATGCACTGATCGTGGCTGATCATACACTGATCGCGTGACTGATCATGCACTGATCACGTGGCTGATCATGCACTGATCACGTGGCTGATCATGCACTGATCACGTGGCTGATCATGCACTGATCACGTGGCTGATCATGCACTGATCACGTGGCTGATCATGCACTGATCACGTGACTGATCATGCACTGATCACGTGGCTGATCATGCACTGATCACGTGGCTGATCATGCACTGATCACGTGGCTGATCATGCACTGATCACGTGGCTGATCATGCACTGATCACGTGGCTGATCATGCACTGATCACGTGGCTGATCATGCACTGATCACGTGGCTGATCATGCACTGATCACGTGGCTGATCATGCACTGATCACGTGACTGATCATGCACTGATCACCGTGGCTGATCATGCACTGATCACGTGGCTGATCATGCACTGATCACGTGGCTGATCATGCACTGATCACGTGACTGATCATGCACTGATCGCGTGGCTGATCATGCACTGATCACGTGGCTGATCATGCACTGATCACGTGGCTGATCATGCACTGATCACGTGATCTGATCATGCACTGATCACGTGGCTGATCATGCACTGATCACGTGGCTGATCATGCACTGATCACGTGACTGATCATGCACTGATCACGTGACTGATCATGCACTGATCGCGTGACTGATCATGCACTGATCACGTGGCTGATCATGCACTGATCACGTGGCTGATCATGCACTGATCACGTGGCTGATCATGCACTGATCACGTGGCTGATCATGCACTGATCACGTGGCTGATCATGCACTGATCACGTGGCTGATCATACACTGATCACGTGGCTGATCATGCACTGATCACGTGGCTGATCATGCACTGATCACGTGGCTGATCATGCACTGATCACGTGGCTGATCATGCACTGATCACGTGGCTGATCATGCACTGATCACGTGGCTGATCATGCACTGATCACGTGGCTGATCATGCACTGATCACGTGGCTGATCATGCACTGATCACGTGGCTGATCATGCACTGATCACGTGGCTGATCATGCACTGATCACGTGGCTGATCATGCACTGATCACGTGGCTGATCATGCACTGATCACGTGCTGATCATGCACTGATCACGTGACTGATCATGCACTGATCACGTGGCTGATCATGCACTGATCACGTGACTGATCATACACTGATCACGTGGCTGATCATGCACTGATCACGTGGCTGATCATGCACTGATCACGTGGCTGATCATGCACTGATCACAAAGCTGATCATGCACTGATCACGTGGCTGATCATGCACTGATCACGTGGCTGATCATGCACTGATCACGTGGCTGATCATGCACTGATCGCGTGGCTGATCATGCACTGATCACGTGGCTGATCATGCACTGATCACGTGCTGATCATGCACTGATCACGTGGCTGATCATGCACTGATCACGTGGCTGATCATGCACTGATCATCACGTGGCTGATCATGCACTGATCACGTGGCTGATCATGCACTGATCACGTGACTGATCATGCACTGATCACGTGACTGATCATGCACTGATCACGTGGCTGATCATGCACTGATCACGTGACTGATCATGCACTGATCACGTGGCTGATCATGCACTGATCACGTGGCTGATCATGCACTGATCACGTGGCTGATCATGCACTGATCACGTGGCTGATCATGCACTGATCACGTGGCTGATCATGCACTGATCACGTGGCTGATCACATCACTGATCACGTGGCTGATCATGCACTGATCACGAGCTGATCATGCACTGATCACGTGGCTGATCATGCACTGATCACGTGGCTGATCATGCACTGATCACGTGGCTGATCATGCACTGATCACGTGGCTGATCATGCACTGATCACGTGACTGATCATGCACTGATCACGTGGCTGATCATGCACTGATCACGTGGCTGATCATGCACTGATCACGTGGCTGATCATGCACTGATCACGTGGCTGATCATGCACTGATCACGTGGCTGATCATGCACTGATCACGTGGCTGATCATGCACTGATCACGTGGCTGATCATGCACTGATCACGTGGCTGATCATGCACTGATCACGTGGCTGATCATGCACTGATCATGCACTGATGCGCGTGGCTGATCATGCACTGATCACGTGGCTGATCATGCACTGATCACGTGGCTGATCATGCACTGATCACGTGGCTGATCATGCACTGATCACGTGGCTGATCATGCACTGATCACGTGGCTGATCATGCACTGATCACGTGGCTGATCATGCACTGATCACGTGGCTGATCATGCACTGATCACGTCACTGCCTGATCATGCACTGATCACGTGCCTGATCATGCACTGATCACGTGGCTGATCATGCACTGATCACGTGGCTGATCATGCACTGATCACGTGACTGATCATGCACTGATCACGTGGCTGATCATGCACTGATCACGTGGCTGATCATGCACTGATCACGTGGCTGATCATACACTGATCACGTGGCTGATCATGCACTGATCACGTGGCTGATCATGCACTGATCGCGTGGCTGATCATGCACTGATCACGTGGCTGATCATGCACTGATCACGTGGCTGATCATGCACTGATCACGTGGCTGATCATGCACTGATCACGTGCTGATCATGCACTGATCACGTGGCTGATCATGCACTGATCACGTGGCTGATCATGCACTGATCACGTGGCTGATCATGCACTGATCGTGGCTGATCATGCACTGATCACGTGGCTGATCATGCACTGATCACGTGGCTGATCATGCACTGATCACGTGGCTGATCATGCACTGATCACGTGGCTGATCATGCACTGATCGTGGCTGATCATGCACTGATCACGTGGCTGATCATGCACTGATCACGTGGCTGATCATGCACTGATCACGTGGCTGATCATGCACTGATCACGTGCTGATCATGCACTGATCACGTGGCTGATCATGCACTGATCACGTGGCTGATCATGCACTGATCATCGCTGCTGATCATGCACTGATGATCACGTGGCTGATCATGCACTGATCACGTGGCTGATCATGCACTGATCACGTGACTGATCATGCTGATGATCACTGATCATGCTGATCATGCACTGATCATGCACTGATCATCATGGCTGATCATGCACTGATCACTGATCACGTGGCTGATCATGCACTGATCACGTGGCTGATCATGCACTGATCACGTGGCTGATCATGCACTGATCACGTGGCTGATCATGCACTGATCACGTGGCTGATCATACACTGATCACGTGACTGTGCATGCACTGATCATCGTGGCTGATGGCTGATCACTGATCACGTGACTGATCATGCACTGATCACGTGGCTGATCATGCACTGATCACGTGGCTGATCATGCACTGATCACGTGGCTGATCATGCACTGATCACGTGGCTGATCATGCACTGATCACGTGGCTGATCATGCACTGATCACGTGGCTGATCATGCACTGATCACGTGACTGATCATGCACTGATCACGTGGCTGATCATGCACTGATCACGTGGCTGATCATGCACTGATCACGTGGCTGATCATGCACTGATCACGTGGCTGATCATGCACTGATCACGTGACTGATCATGCACTGATCACGTGGCTGATCATGCACTGATCACGTGGCTGATCATGCACTGATCACGTGGCTGATCATGCACTGATCGCGTGACTGATCATGCACTGATCACGTGGCTGATCATGCACTGATCACGTGGCTGATCATGCACTGATCACGTGTGCTGATCATGCACTGATCACGTGGCTGATCATGCACTGATCACGTGACTGATCATGCACTGATCACGTGGCTGATCATGCACTGATCACGTGGCTGATCATACACTGATCACGTGACTGATCATGCACTGATCACGTGGCTGATCATGCACTGATCACGTGGCTGATCATGCACTGATCACGTGACTGATCATGCACTGATCCGTGGCTGATCATGCACTGATCATGCACTGATCACGTGGCTGATCATGCACTGATCACGTGGCTGATCATGCACTGATCACGTGGCTGATCATGCACTGATCACGTGGCTGATCATGCACTGATCACGTGGCTGATCATGCACTGATCACGTGGCTGATCATGCACTGATCGTGTGACTGATCATGCACTGATCACGTGGCTGATCATGCACTGATCACGTGGCTGATCATACACTGATCACGCCCTGTGCATGATCATGCACTGATCACGTGGCTGATCATGCACTGATCCGTGGCTGATCATGCACTGATCACGTGGCTGATCATGCACTGATCACGTGGCTGATCATGCACTGATCACGTGGCTGATCATGCACTGATCACGTGGCTGATCATGCACTGATCACGTGGCTGATCATGCACTGATCACGTGGCTGATCATGCACTGATCACGTGGCTGATCATGCACTGATCGTGGCTGATCATGCACTGATCACGTGGCTGATCATGCACTGATCACGTGGCTGATCATGCACTGATCACGTGGCTGATCATGCACTGATCACGTGGCTGATCATGCACTGATCACGTGGCTGATCATGCACTGATCACGTGACTGCTGATCATGCACTGATCACGTGGCTGATCATGCACTGATCACGTGACTGATCATGCACTGATCACGTGGCTGATCATGCACTGATCACGTGGCTGATCATGCACTGATCACGTGGACTCATGCATTCACTTCACGTGGCTGATCATGCACTGATCACGTGGCTGATCATGCACTGATCACGTGACTGATCATGCACTGATCACGTGGCTGATCATGCACTGATCGTGGCTGATCATGCACTGATCGTGACTGATCATGCACTGATCATGTGATCATGCATCATCACGTGGCTGATCGTGCACTGATCGTGATCTGATCATGATCACGTGCCTGATCATGCACTGATCACGTGATGATCATGCATCTGATGACGTGGCACTGATCACGCACTGATCACGTGATCGCTGTGCTCATGCACTGATCATCGTGGCTGATCATGCACTGATCACGTGGCTGATCATGCACTGATCACGTGGCTGATCATGCACTGATCACGTGGCTGATCATGCACTGATCACGTGCCTGATCATGCACTGATCACGTGGCTGATCATGCACTGATCACGTGGCTGATCATGCACTGATCACGTGGCTGATCATACACTGATCACGTGACTGATCATGCACTGATCACGTGGCTGATCATGCACTGATCACGTGGCTGATCATGCATATCGGGTGTGATGATCAGCCGCGTGATCAGTGCATGATCACGTGATCGTGTGTGATCATGCACGTGCGTGATCAGTGCATGATCATGCACGTGATCAGCCACGTGATCAGTGCATGATCAGGCCGCGTGATCAGTGCATGATCAGCCACGTGATCAGTGCATGATCAGCCGCGTGATCAGTGCATGATCAGCCACGTGATCAGTGCATGATCAGCCACGTGATCAGTGTCGATGTGATCGTGATCGTGATCGTGCATGATCAGTCAGTCGCGTGATCAGTGCATGATCAGCCGCGTGATCAGTGCATCATCGTCACGTGATCAGTGCATGATCAGCCACGTGATCAGTGCATGATCAGCCACGTGATCAGTGCATGATCAGCCACGTGATCAGTGCATGCTGATCATGCACGTGATCAGTGCATGATCAGTCACGTGATCAGTGTGATCAGCCGCGTGATCAGTGCATGATCAGATGATCACGTGATCAGTGCATGATCAGTGCGTGATCAGTGCATGATCAGTCGCGTGATCAGTGCATGATCAGTCCGTGATCAGTGCATGATCAGTCACGTGATCAGTGCATGATCATCCGCGTGATCAGTGCATGATCAGTCCGCGTGATCAGTGCATGATCGATCCGCGTGATCAGTGCATGATCAGCCGCGTGATCAGTGCATGATCAGTGTCACGTGATCAGTGCATGATCAGTCACGTGATCAGTGCATGATCAGCCCGCGTGATCAGTGCATGATCAGCCACGTGATCAGTGCATGATCATCAGCCACGTGATCAGTGCATGATCATCGCGTGATCAGTGCGTGATCAGTCTGTGTGATCAGTGCATGATCAGCCCGCGTGATCAGTGCATGATCAGCCACGTGATCAGTGCATGATCAGCCGCGTGATCAGTGCATGATCAGCCCGTGATCAGTGCATGATCAGTCGCGTGATCAGTGCATGATCAGCCACGTGATCAGTGCATGATCAGTCACGTGATCAGTGCATGATCAGCCCGTGATCAGTGATCGTGATCAGTGCGTGATCAGTGCATGATCAGTGCGTGATCAGTGCATGATCAGCGTGCGTGATCAGTGCATGATCAGCCCGCGTGATCAGTGCATGATCAGCCACGTGATCAGTGCATGATCAGCCGCGTGATCAGTGCATGATCAGTGCGTGATCAGTGCAGTGCATATCAGCCGTGATCAGTGCATGATCAGCCACGTGATCAGTGCATGATCAGCCGTGATCAGTGCATGATCAGCCACGTGATCAGTGCATGATCAGTCAGCCGTGATCAGTGCATGATCAGCCACGTGATCAGTGCATGATCAGCCATGCGTGATCAGTGCATCAGTGATCATCAGCACGTGATCAGTGCATGATCAGCCACGTGATCAGTGCATGATCAGCCGCGTGATCAGTGCATGATCAGTGCGTGATCAGTGTGTGCATGATCATCAGCGTCGTGATCAGTGCACGTGATCAGTCGTGTCACGTGATCAGTGCATGATCAGCCACGTGATCAGTGCATGATCAGCCACGTGATCAGTGCATGATCAGCCGCGTGATCAGTGCATGATCAGTCGTGTGCATGATCGCGTGAGTGATCACGTGATCAGTGTGCATGATCATCGCGTGATCAGTGCATGATCAGCCGCGCGTGATCAGTGCATGATCAGCCGCGTGATCAGTGCATGATCAGCGTGATCAGTGCGTGATCAGTGTGATGAGTCATCAGTTGTGATCAGTGCATGATCAGTCACGTGATCAGTGCATGATCAGCCACGTGATCAGTGCATGATCAGCCCGCGTGATCAGTGCATGATCAGTCGCGTGATCAGTGCATGATCAGTCGCGTGATCAGTGCATGATCAGCCGCGTGATCAGTGCATGATCAGCCACGTGATCAGTGCATGATCAGTCACGTGATCAGTGCATGATCAGCCGTGATCAGTGCATGATCAGCCGCGTGATCAGTGCATGATCAGCCGCGTGATCAGTGCATGATCATCAGGTGCGTGATCAGTGCATGATCAGCCGCGTGATCAGTGCATGATCAGCACGTGATCAGTGCATGATCAGCCACGTGATCAGTGCATGATCAGCCGCGTGATCAGTGCATGTGATCAGCCGCGTGATCAGTGCATGATCAGCGCGTGATCAGTGCATGATCAGCCACGTGCGTGTGTGCATGTGCGTGATCAGTGATCAGCCCGTGATCAGTGCATGATCCGTGATCAGTGCATGATCAGCCGCGTGATCAGTGTGCAGTGATCGCGTGCGTGATCAGTGCATGATCAGTCACGTGATCAGTGCATGATCAGCCGCGTGATCAGTGCATGATCAGTGCGTGATCAGTGCATGATCAGCCGCGTGATCAGTGCATGATCAGCCGCGTGAGTGTGATCATGCATCAGCCACGTGATCAGTGCATGATCAGCCGCGTGATCAGTGCATCATGATCGTGTCAGTGCGTGATCAGTGTGCGTGATCAGTGCATGTGATCAGTGTGATCAGTCATGATCGCGTGATCAGTGCATGATCAGCGTCAGTGATCAGTGCATGATCAGCCACGTGATCAGTGCATGATCAGTCGCGTGATCAGTGCATGATCAGCCACGTGATCAGTGCATGATGATGCCGTGATCAGTGCATGATCAGTCCGCGTGATCAGTGCATGATCAGCCGCGTGATCAGTGCATGATCAGCGTGCGTGATCAGTGCATGATCAGTCACGTGATCAGTGCATGATCAGTTGCGTGATCAGTGCATGATCAGCCACGTGATCAGTGCATGATCAGCCACGTGATCAGTGCATGATCAGTCACGTGATCAGTGCATGTGATCAGCCGTCGTGATCAGTGCATGATCAGATCAGCGTGCGCGTGATCAGTGCATGATCAGCCGCGTGATCAGTGCATGATCAGTCGCGTGATCAGTGCATGATCAGCCGCGTGATCAGTGCATGATCAGCCCGCGTGATCAGTGCATGATCAGTCAGTCGTGATCAGTGCATGATCAGCCCGTGATCAGTGCGTGATCAGTGCGTGTGATCAGTGCATGTGTCAGTGCGTGATCAGTGCATGATCAGATCGCGTGATCAGTGCATGATCAGCCCGCGTGATCAGTGCATGATCAGTCGCGTGATCAGTGCATGATCAGCCGCGTGATCGTGTGCATGATCAGCCACGTGATCAGTGCATGATCAGTCACGTGATCAGTGCATGATCAGTCGCGTGATCAGTGCATGATCAGTTCGTGATCAGTGCATGATCAGCCACGTGATCAGTGCATGATCAGGCACGTGATCAGTGCATGATCAGCCGCGTGATCAGTGCATGTGCAGTCGTCGTGATCAGTGCATGATCAGCCACGTGATCAGTGCATGATCAGCCACGTGATCAGTGCATGATCAGCCGCGTGATCAGTGCATGATCAGCCGCGTGATCAGTGCATGATCAGCGCGTGATCAGTGCATGATCAGCCGCGTGATCAGTGCATGATCAGCCGCGTGATCAGTGCATGATCAGTCACGTGATCAGTGCATGATCAGCCACGTGATCAGTGCATGATCAGCCACGTGATCAGTGCATGATCAGCCACGTGATCAGTGCATGATCATCCGCGTGATCAGTGCATGATGATCAGCCGCGTGATCAGTGCATGATCAGCCCGTGATCAGTGCATGTGATCAGCCGCGTGATCAGTGCATGATCAGTGCGTGATCAGTGCATGATCAGCCGCGTGATCAGTGCATGATCAGCCGCGTGATCAGTGCATGATCAGATCGTGTGATCAGTGCATGATCAGTCCGTGATCAGTGCATGATCAGTCCGTGATCAGTGCATGATCAGCCACGTGATCAGTGCATGATCAGATCGCGTGATCAGTGCATGATCAGCGCGTGATCAGTGCATGATCAGCCACGTGATCAGTGTGCATGATCAGCCGCGTGATCAGTGCATGATCAGTGCGTGATCAGTGCATGATCAGCCGCGTGATCAGTGCATGATGATCAGCATGCGTGATCAGTGCATGATCAGCCGCGTGATCAGTGCATGATCAGTCACGTGATCAGTGCATGATCATCGCGTGATCAGTGCATGATCAGTGTGCGTGATCAGTGCATGATCAGTCCGCGTGATCAGTGCATGATCAGCCGTGTGATCATGATCGTGATGAGTGTGCATGATCAGCCGCGTGATCAGTGCATGATCAGTCACGTGATCAGTGCATGATCAGTGCGTGATCAGTGCATGATCAGAGCGCGTGATCAGTGCATGATCAGCCCGTGTGATCAGTGCATGATCAGTCACGTGATCAGTGCATGATCAGCCGCGTGATCAGTGCATGATCAGCCGCGTGATCAGTGCATGTCATGCGTGATCAGTGCATGATCAGTCACGTGTGATCAGTGCATGATGATCAGTCACGTGATCAGTGCATGATCAGCCGCGTGATCAGTGCATGATCAGTCACGTGATCAGTGCATGATCAGTCCGGTGATCAGTGTGCATGACGTGATCGTGCGTGATCAGTGCGTGATCAGTGCGTGATCAGTGCATGATCAGTCACGTGATCAGTGCATCAGTCGTGTGATCAGTGCATGCGTGATCGTGATCGTGATCAGTGCATGATCAGCCGCGTGATCAGTGCATGATCAGCCACGTGATCAGTGCATGATCAGCCGCGTGATCAGTGCATGATCAGCCGCGTGATCAGTGTGCATGATCAGCGTCGCGTGAGTGTGCATGATCAGCCGCGTGATCAGTGTGCATGATCAGTCGCGTGATCAGTGCATGATCAGCGCGTGATCAGTGCATGATCAGCCGCGTGATCAGTGCATGATCAGCCACGTGATCAGTGCATGATCAGCCACGTGATCAGTGCATGATCAGCTTCGTGATCAGTGCATGATCAGCAGCGTGATCAGTGCATGATCAGCCGCGTGATCGTGTGCATGATCAGTCGCGTGATCAGTGCATGATCAGCCGCGTGATCAGTGCATGATCAGCCGTGATCAGTGATGAGTGCGCGTGATCAGTGCATGATCATGATCAGCCGTGATCAGTGTGCATGATCAGCATTCGTGATCAGTGCATGATCAGCCACGTGATCAGTGCATGATCAGTCACGTGATCAGTGCATGATCAGCCGCGTGATCAGTGCATGATCAGTCACGTGATCAGTGCATGATGATCAGCCACGTGATCAGTGCATGATCAGCCACGTGATCAGTGCATGATCAGCCCGCGTGATCAGTGCATGATCAGTGCGTGATCAGTGCATGATCAGCCCGTGATCAGTGCATGATCAGCCGCGTGATCAGTGCATGATCAGTGCGTGATCAGTGCATGATCAGTCACGTGATCAGTGCATGATCGCCGTGATCAGTGTGCATGATCAGTGCGTGATGCGCGTGATCAGTGCATGATCATCCGCGTGATCAGTGCATGATCAGCCGCGTGATCAGTGCATGATCAGCCGCGTGATCAGTGCATGATCAGTCACGTGATCAGTGCATGATCATCAGTGTCGTGATCAGTGCATGATCAGCCACGTGATCAGTGCATGATCAGTCGCGTGATCAGTGCATGATCAGCCGCGTAGTGCATGATGATCATCGCGTGATCAGTGCATGATCATGCGCCGTGTGATCAGTGCATGATCAGCCGCGTGATCAGTGCATGATCAGCACCGTGATCAGTGTGCATGATCAGTGTGCGTGATCAGTGCATGATCAGCCGCGTGATCAGTGCATGATCAGCCACGTGATCAGTGCATGATCAGCCGCGTGATCAGTGCATGATCAGCCGCGTGATCAGTGCATGTGATCAGCCGCGTGATCAGTGCATGATCAGTCGCGTGATCAGTGCATGATCAGCCGTGATCAGTGCATGATCAGCCGCGTGATCAGTGCATGATCAGTCCGCGTGATCAGTGTGATCAGTGTGATCAGTCATCAGTGCGTGATCAGTGTGATCAGCCACGTGATCAGTGCATGCATGATCAGCCCGCGTGATCAGTGCATGATCAGTCACGTGATCAGTGCATGATCAGCGCGTGATCAGTGCATGATCAGCCGCGTGATCAGTGCATGATCAGTCCGTGTGATCAGTGCATGATCAGTGCATGATCGCCGTGATCGCATGATCAGTGCCACGTGATCAGTGCATGATCAGTGCGTGATCAGTGCATGATCAGTGCGTGATCAGTGCATGATCAGTCGTGATCAGTGCATCAGTCAGCCGCGTGTCAGTGCGCGTGATCGTGTGATGTGCATGATCAGCCACGTGATCAGTGCATGATCAGCGCGTGATCAGTGCATGATCAGCCAGCGTGATCGTGATCAGTGCATGATCAGCCGCGTGATCAGTGCATGATCAGTCGCGTGATCAGTGCATGATCAGTCAGCCGTGATCAGTGCATGATCATCAGCGCGTGATCAGTGCATGATCAGTCACGTGATCAGTGCATGATCAGTCACGTGATCAGTGCATGATCAGCCGCGTGATCAGTGCATGATCAGCCACGTGATCAGTGCATGATCAGCCACGTGATCAGTGCATGATCAGCCACGTGATCAGTGCATGATCAGCCACGTGATCAGTGCATGATCAGCCACGTGATCAGTGCATGATCAGCCACGTGATCAGTCAGTGCATGATCAGTGCATGTCGTGATCAGTGCATGATCAGCCACGTGATCAGTGCATGATCAGCCGCGTGATCAGTGCATGATCAGCCATCGTGATCAGTGTGCATGATCAGCCGCGTGATCAGTGCATGATCAGCCACGTGATCAGTGCATGATCAGCCGCGTGATCAGTGCATGATCAGCCGTGATCAGTGCATGATCAGCCGCGTGATCAGTGCATGATCAGCCACGTGATCAGTGCATGATCAGTGCGTGATCAGTGCATGTCAGCATCGTGATCAGTGATCATGATCGTGATCAGTGCGTGATCAGTGCATGATCAGCCATGCGTGATCAGTGCATGATCAGTGCGTGCGTGTGCATCAGCCACGTGATCAGTGCATGATGATCCGTGCGTGATCAGTGCATGATCATCACGCGTGATCAGTGCATGATCAGTGCGTGATCAGTGCATGATCAGTCACGTGATCAGTGCATGATCAGTGCGTGATCAGTGCATGATCAGTCGCGTGATCAGTGCATGATCAGTCGCGTGATCAGTGCATGATCAGCCGCGTGATCAGTGTGTGATCAGTGCGTGATCATGCGTGATCAGTGCGTGATCAGTGCATGATCCGTGTGATCAGTGCATGATCAGCCGCGCGTGATCAGTGCATGATCAGTGCGTGATCAGTGCATGATCAGCCGCGTGATCAGTGCATGATCAGCCGCGTGATCAGTGCATGATCAGCCACGTGATCAGTGCATGATCAGCCGCGTGATCAGTGCATGATCATGTCGCGTGATCAGTGCATGATCAGTCAGTGCGTGATCAGTGCATGATCAGGCACGTGATCAGTGCATGATCAGGCACGTGATCAGTGCATGATCAGCCACGTGATCAGTGCATGATCAGCCACGTGATCAGTGCATGATCAGCCACGTGATCAGTGCATGATCAGCCGCGTGATCAGTGCATGATCAGCCGCGTGATCAGTGCATGATCAGCGTGTGATCAGTGCATGATCGCGTGATCGTGATCATCATGTGATCGATCAGTGCGTGATCAGTGCGCGTGATCAGTGATCGTGATCAGTGCATGATCAGCCGCGTGATCAGTGCATGCATCAGCCGCGTGATCAGTGCATGATCAGCCGTGCGTGATCAGTGCATGATCGTGATCAGTGCGTGAGTCGTGATCAGTCATGATCAGCGCGTGATCAGTGCATGATCAGCCGCGTGATCAGTGCATGATCAGCCACGTGATCAGTGCATGATCAGTCGCGTGATCAGTGCATGATCAGCCGTGTGATCAGTGCATGCGTGTCAGCCACGTGATCAGTGCATGATCAGCCGCGTGATCAGTGCATGATCAGCCGCGTGATCAGTGCATGATCAGTCACGTGATCAGTGCATGATCAGTCGCGTGATCAGTGCATGATCAGCCGCGTGATCAGTGCATGATCAGCCATGTGATCAGTGCATGATCAGTGCGCGTGATCAGTGCATGATCAGTCGCGTGATCAGTGCATGATCAGTGCGTGATCAGTGCATGATCAGCCGCGTGATCAGTGCATGATCAGCCGCGTGATCAGTTCATGATCAGGCATGTGATCAGTGCATGATCAGTCACGTGATCAGTGCATGATCAGCCACGTGATCAGTGCATGATCAGCCGCGTGATCAGTGCATGATCAGATCAGTCGCGTGATCAGTGCATGATCAGCCGCGTGATCAGTGCATGATCAGGTCATGTGATCAGTGTGTGATCAGTGCGTGATCAGTGCGTGATCAGTGCGTGATCAGTGCATGATCAGCCACGTGATCAGTGCATGATCAGATCCGTGATCAGTGCATGATCAGCGTGATCCCGTGATCAGTGCATGATCAGTCACGTGATCAGTGCGTGCGTGATCAGCCCGCGTGATCAGTGCATGATCAGCCCGCGTGATCAGTGCATGATCAGCCACGTGATCAGTGCATGATCAGTCACGTGATCAGTGCATGATCAGCCACGTGATCAGTGCATGATCAGCGCGTGATCAGTGCATGATCAGCCGCGTGATCAGTGTGCATGATCAGTCACGTGATCAGTGCATGATCAGTCACGTGATCAGTGCATGATCAGCCGTCGTGATCAGTGCATGATCAGTCGCGTGATCAGTCAGTGCATGATCAGTGCGTGATCAGTGCATGATCAGCCGCGTGATCAGTGCATGATCAGTCACGTGATCAGTGCATGATGATCAGCCGCGTGATCAGTGTGCATGATCAGTCGCGTGATCAGTGCATGATCAGCCGCGTGATCAGTGCATGATCAGTGCGTGATCAGTGCATGATCAGTCGCGTGATCAGTGCATGATCAGCCGCGTGATCAGTGCATGATCAGCCCACGTGAGTCAGTGCATGATCAGCCATGCGTGATCAGTGCATGATCAGCGCGTGATCGTCAGTGCATGATCAGTGCGTGTGATCAGTGCATGATCAGCCGCGTGATCAGTGCATGATCAGTCGTGTGATCAGTGCATGATCAGTGCGTGTCAGTCATGTGCATGATCAGTGCGTGATCGTGTGCATGATCAGTCGCGTGATCAGTGCATGATCAGCCGCGTGATCAGTGCATGATCAGCCACGTGATCAGTGCATGATCAGCCACGTGATCAGTGCATGATCAGTCCGTGATGATCAGTGCATGATCATCAGCCGCGTGATCAGTGCATGATCAGCCACGTGATCAGTGCATGATCAGCCCGTGATCAGTGCATGATCAGCCGCGTGATCAGTGCATGATCAGCCACGTGATCAGTGCATGATCAGCCACGTGATCAGTGCATGATCAGCCGCGTGATCAGTGCATGATCAGCCACGTGATCAGTGCATGATCAGCCACGTGATCAGTGCATGATCAGCCGCGTGATCAGTGCATGATCAGCCACGTGATCAGTGCATGATCAGTCGCGTGATCAGTGCATGATCAGCCGCGTGATCAGTGCATGATCAGCCGCGTGATCAGTGCATGATCGTGATTCGTGATCAGTGTGATCATCGTGATCAGTGATCATCAGCCACGTGATCAGTGCATGATCAGTGCGTGATCAGTGCATGATCAGCCGCGTGATCAGTGCATGATCAGTCACGTGATCAGTGCATGATCAGCCCGTGATCAGTGCATGATCAGTCGTGATCAGTGCATGATCAGCCGCGTGATCAGTGCATGATCAGGTGCGTGATCAGTGCATGATCAGCCGCGTGATCAGTGCATGATCAGTCGCGTGATCAGTGCATGATCAGCCACGTGATCAGTGCATGATCAGCCGCGTGATCAGTGTGATCAGTGCATGATCAGCCACGTGATCATGATCAGCCGCGTGATCAGTGCATGATCAGCCGCGTGATCAGTGCATGATCAGCCACGTGATCAGTGCATGATCAGCCACGTGATCAGTGCATGATCAGCCGCGTGATCAGTGCATGATCAGCCGCGTGATCAGTGCATGATCATCCCGCGTGATCAGTGCATGATCAGCCGCGTGATCAGTGCATGATCAGCCCGCGTGATCAGTGCATGATCAGCCGCGTGATCAGTGCATGATGCGTGATCGTGATCAGTGTGTGATCAGTGCATGATCGTGATCAGTGATCAGTGATCAGTGCGTGATCAGTGCATGATCAGCCGCGTGATCAGTGCATGATCAGCCGCGTGATCAGTGCATGATCAGCCGCGTGATCAGTGCATGATCAGTGCGTGATCAGTGCATCATGCGTGCGTGTGATCAGTGCATGATCAGCCGCGATCAGTGCATGATCAGCCGCGTGATCAGTGCATGATCAGTCGCGTGATCAGTGCATGATCAGCGCGTGATCAGTGCATGATCAGCCACGTGATCAGTGCATGATCAGCCGCGTGATCAGTGCATGATCAGTGATCGCGTGATCAGTGTGTGATCAGTGCATGATCGTGATCAGTCAGTGCATGATCAGCCGCGTGATCAGTGCATGATCAGCCGCGTGATCAGTGCATGATCAGCCCGCGTGATCAGTGCATGATCAGCCCGTGTGATCAGTGCATGATCAGTGCGTGATCAGTGCATGATCAGCCGCGTGATCAGTGCATGATCAGTCGCGTGATCAGTGCATGATCAGCCGCGTGATCAGTGCATGATCAGCCACGTGATCAGTGCATGATCAGTCCCGTGATCAGTGCATGATCAGTGCGTGATCAGTGCATGATCAGCCGCGTGATCAGTGCATGATCAGCGCGTGATCAGTGCATGATCAGCCGCGTGATCAGTGCATGATCAGCCACGTGATCAGTGCATGATCAGCGCGTGATCAGTGCATGATCAGCCGCGTGATCAGTGCATGATCAGCCCGCGTGATCAGTGCATGATCAGTCGCGTGATCAGTATATGATCAGATCAGTGCGTGATCAGTGCATGATCATCAGCCACGTGATCAGTGCATGATCAGCCGCGTGATCAGTGCATGATCAGATCAGTGCGTGATCAGTGCATGATCAGCCGCGTGATCAGTGCATGATCAGCCGCGTGATCAGTGCATGATCAGCCGCGTGATCAGTGCATGATCAGCCGCGTGATCAGTGCATGATCAGTCACGTGATCAGTGCATGATCAGCCACGTGATCAGTGCATGATCAGCCACGTGATCAGTGCATGATCAGCCACGTGATCAGTGCATGATCAGCCCGCGTGATCAGTGCATGATCAGCCCGTGATCAGTGCATGATCAGCCACGTGATCAGTGCATGATCAGCATGCGTGATCAGTGCATGATCAGCCGTGATCAGTGCATGATCAGCCGCCGTGATCAGTGCATGATCAGCCACGTGATCAGTGCATGATCAGCCACGTGATCAGTGCATGATCAGCCGCGTGATCAGTGTGCATGATCAGCCGCGTGATCAGTGCATGATCAGCCACGTGATCAGTGCATTGATCATCACGTGATCAGTGCATGATCAGTCACGTGATCAGTGCATGATCAGCAGTCGTGATCAGTGCATGATCAGCCACGTGATCAGTGCATGATCAGCCGCGTGATCAGTGCATGATCAGCCGCGTGATCAGTGCATGATCAGCCCGCGTGATCAGTGCATGATCAGCCGCGTGATCAGTGCATGATCAGCCGCGTGATCAGTGCATGATCAGCGCGTGATCAGTGCATGATCAGTCGCGTGATCAGTGCATGATCAGCCGCGTGATCAGTGCATGATCAGCCACGTGTCAGTGTGATCAGTGCATGATCATCAGTCGCGTGATCAGTGCATGATCAGCCGCGTGATCAGTGCATGATCAGCCACGTGATCAGTGCATGATCAGCCACGTGATGGTGTGCATGATCAGTCGTGTCGCGTGATCAGTGCATGATCAGCCGCGTGATCAGTGCATGATCAGCCGCGTGATCAGTGCATGATCAGTCACGTGATCAGTGCATGATCGTGATCAGTGCGTGATCAGTGCATGATCAGTCGCGTGATCAGTGCATGATCAGCCACGTGATCAGTCAGTGCATGATCAGCCGCGTGATCAGTGCATGATCAGTCACGTGATCAGTGCATCAGTGATCGTGTGATCGTGATCAGTGCATGATCAGTGCATGCGTGCGTCAGTGCATGATCATGTCAGCCGCGTCATCAGTGCATGATCAGCCACGTGATCAGTGCATGATCAGCCGCGTGATCAGTGTGCATGATCAGCCACGTGATCAGTGCATGATCAGCCGCGTGATCAGTGCATGATCAGCCACGTGATCAGTGCATGATCAGCCGCGTGATCAGTGCATGATCAGCCGCGTGATCAGTGCATGATCAGCCGCGTGTGATCAGTGCATGATCAGCCGCGTGATCAGTGTGCATGATCAGCCGCGTGATCAGTGCATGATCAGCCACGTGATCAGTGCATGATCAGCCCGTGATCAGTGCATGATCAGCAGTGCGTGATCAGTGCGCGTGATCAGTGATCGATCAGCCAGCGTGATCAGTGTGCATGATCAGCCGCGTGATCAGTGCATGATCAGCCACGTGATCAGTGCATGATCAGCCACGTGATCAGTGCATGATCAGCCACGTGATCAGTGCATGATCAGTCCGCGTGATCAGTGCATGATCAGCCCGTGATCAGTGCATGATCAGTGCGTGATCAGTGCGTGCATGATCAGTCACGTGATCAGTGCATGATCAGTCCGCGTGATCAGTGCATGATCAGCCACGTGATCAGTGCATGATCAGCCACGTGATCAGTGCATGATCAGCCGCGTGATCAGTGCATGATCAGCCGCGTGATCAGTGCATGATCAGTCCGCGTGATCAGTGCATGATCAGCCGTGATCAGTGCATGATCAGCCACGTGATCAGTGCATGATCAGCCGCGTGATCAGTGCATGATCAGCCACGTGATCAGTGCATGATCAGTCGCGTGATCAGTGCATGATCAGCCGCGTGATCAGTGCATGATCAGTCGCGTGATCAGTGCATGATCAGCCGCGTGATCAGTGCATGATCAGCCACGTGATCAGTGCATGATCAGGTCGTGATGAGTGCATGATCAGCCACGTGATCAGTGCATGATCAGCCCACGTGATCAGTGCATGATCAGATCCGTGATCAGTGCATGATCAGTGCGTGATCAGTGCATGATCAGTCACGTGATCAGTGCATGATCAGTGCACGTGATCAGTGCATGATCAGCCACGTGATCAGTGCATGATCAGCCACGTGATCAGTGCATGATCAGCCGCGTGATCAGTGCATGATCAGCCACGTGATCAGTGCATGATCAGCCACGTGATCGTGTGCATGATGCCGCGTGATCAGTGCATGATCAGCCACGTGATCAGTGCATGATCAGCCGCGTGATCAGTGCATGATCAGCCACGTGATCAGTGCATGATCAGTCATCGCGTGATCAGTGCATGATCAGCCACGTGATCAGTGCATGATCAGTCCGCGTGATCAGTGCATGATCAGCCGCGTGATCAGTGCATGATCAGCCACGTGATCAGTGCATGATCAGCCACGTGATCAGTGCATGATCAGCCGCGTGATCAGTGCATGATCAGCCACGTGATCAGTGCATGATCAGTCACGTGATCAGTGCATGATCAGCCATGTGATCAGTGCATGATCAGTGCGTGATCAGTGCATGATCAGCCACGTGATCAGTGCATGATCAGCCGCGTGATCAGTGCATGATCAGCCACGTGATCAGTGCATGATCAGCCACGTGATCAGTGCATGATCAGCCGCGTGATCAGTGCATGATCAGCCGCGTGATCAGTGCATGATCAGCCACGTGATCAGTGCATGATCAGCCACGTGATCAGTGCATGATCAGCCACGTGATCAGTGCATGATCAGCCGCGTGATCAGTGCATGATCAGCCGCGTGATCAGTGCATGATCAGCCGTGATCAGTGCATGATCAGCCGCGTGATCAGTGCATGATCAGCCGCGTGATCAGTGCATGATCAGCCGCGTGATCAGTGCATGATCAGCCACGTGATCAGTGCATGATCAGCCACGTGATCAGTGCATGATCAGTCACGTGATCAGTGCATGATCAGTGCCGTGATCAGTGCGTGATCAGTGCGTGATCAGTGCATGATCCGCGTGATCAGTGCATGATCAGCCACGTGATCAGTGCATGATCAGCCACGTGATCAGTGCATGATCAGCCACGTGATCAGTGCATGATCAGTCACGTGATCAGTGCATGATCAGCCCGTGATCAGTGCATGATCAGCCGCGTGATCAGTGCATGATCAGCCACGTGATCAGTGCATGATCAGCGCGTGATCAGTGCATGATCAGCCACGTGATCAGTGCATGATCAGCCGCGTGATCAGTGCATGATCAGCCACGTGATCAGTGCATGATCAGCCACGTGATCAGTGCATGATCAGCCACGTGATCAGTGCATGATCAGCCACGTGATCAGTGCATGATCAGTCCGTGATCAGTGCATGATCAGCCGCGTGATCAGTGCATGATCAGCCGCGTGATCAGTGCATGATCAGCCACGTGATCAGTGCATGATCAGCCACGTGATCAGTGCATGATCAGCCCGCGTGATCAGTGCATGATCAGCCCGTGATCAGTGCATGATCAGTCCGTGATCAGTGCATGATCAGTGTGATCAGTGCATGATCAGCCACGTGATCAGTGTGCATGATCAGCCACGTGATCAGTGCATGATCACGTGATCAGTGCATGATCGGTCGCGTGATCAGTGCATGATCAGCCACGTGATCAGTGCATGATCAGCCGCGTGATCAGTGCATGATCAGCCCGTGATCAGTGCATGATCAGCCGCGTGATCAGTGCATGATCAGCCCCGTGATCAGTGCATGATCAGCGCGTGATCAGTGCATGATCAGCCGCGTGATCAGTGCATGATCAGCCGCGTGATCAGTGCATGATCAGCCGCGTGATCAGTGTGATCATGATCAGTGATCAGTGCATGATCAGTGCG
The DNA here is from genome assembly GCF_027580195.1 of Bos mutus. Classification (NCBI taxonomy): domain Eukaryota; kingdom Metazoa; phylum Chordata; class Mammalia; order Artiodactyla; family Bovidae; genus Bos; species Bos mutus. Next base: position 21,674 of record NW_027220293.1, read on the forward strand.
TGATCAGTGCATGTCAGTGCATGATCAGTGCATGATCAGTGCAGTCAGCGTGATCAGTGCATGATCAGCCGCGTGATCAGTGCATGATCAGCCACGTGATCAGTGCATGATCAGCCGCGTGATCAGTGCATGATCAGCCGCGTGATCAGTGCATGATCAGCCGCGTGATCAGTGCATGATCAGCCACGTGATCAGTGCATGATCAGCCACGTGATCAGTGCATGATCAGCCGCGTGATCAGTGCATGATCAGCCGCGTGATCAGTGCATGATCAGCCGCGTGATCAGTGCATGATCAGCCGCGTGATCAGTGCATGATCAGCCACGTGATCGTGATCAGTGCATGATCAGCCGCGTGATCAGTGCATGATCAGCCACGTGATCAGTGCATGATCAGCCGCGTGATCAGTGCATGATCAGCCGCGTGATCAGTGCATGATCAGTCAGGCGTGATCAGTGCATGATCAGCCGCGTGATCAGTGCATGATCAGCCACGTGATCAGTGTGCATGATCAGCCGCGTGATCAGTGCATGATCAGCCGCGTGATCAGTGCATGATCAGTCACGTGATCAGTGCATGATCAGCCGCGTGATCAGTGCATGATCAGCCGCGTGATCAGTGCATGATCAGCCGCGTGATCAGTGCATGATCAGCCACGTGATCAGTGCATGATCAGCCACGTGATCAGTGCATGATCAGCCGCGTGATCAGTGCATGATCAGTCATCGTGATGAGTGCATGATGCATGATCAGCCCGCGTGATCAGTGCATGATCAGCCACGTGATCGGTGCATGATGCATGCCACGTGATCAGTGCATGATCAGCCGCGTGATCAGTGCATGATCAGCCCGCGTGATCAGTGCATGATCAGCCGTGATCAGTGCATGATCAGCCGCGTGATCAGTGCATGATCAGGTGCGTGCGTGATCAGTGCATGATCAGTCACGTGATCAGTGCATGATCAGTCGTGATGGTCAGTGCATGATCAGCCACGTGATCAGTGCATGATCAGCCGCGTGATCAGTGCATGATCAGTCCGCGTGATCAGTGCATGATCAGCCACGTGATCAGTGCATGATCAGCACGTCGTGATCAGTGCATGATCAGTCATCGTGATCAGTGCATGATCAGCCGCGTGATCAGTGCATGATCAGCCGCGTGATCAGTGCATGATCAGCCATCGTGATCAGTGCATGATCAGCCACGTGATCAGTGCATGATCAGCCACGTGATCAGTGCATGATCAGCCGCGTGATCAGTGCATGATCAGCCCGTGTGATCAGTGCATGATCAGTCCCGTGATCAGTGCATGATCAGCCGCGTGATCAGTGCATGATCAGCCGCGTGATCAGTGCATGATCAGTCGCGTGATCAGTGCATGATCAGCCACGTGATCAGTGCATGATCAGCCACGTGATCAGTGCATGATCAGCCGCGTGATCAGTGCATGATCAGCCACGTGATCAGTGCATGATCAGCCACGTGATCAGTGCATGATCAGTCACGTGATCAGTGCATGATCAGCCACGTGATCAGTGCATGATCAGTCAGCCGTGATCAGTGTGCATGATCAGCCGCGTGATCAGTGCATGATCAGCCGCGTGATCAGTGCATGATCAGTCACGTGATCAGTGCATGATCAGCCACGTGATCAGTGCATGATCAGCCACGTGATCAGTGCATGATCAGCCACGTGATCAGTGCATGATCGGTCACGTGATCAGTGCATGATCAGCCGCGTGATCAGTGCATGATCAGCCGCGTGATCAGTGCATGTGCACGTGATCAGATCAGTGATCAGTGCATGATCAGCCACGTGATCAGTGCATGATCAGCCGCGTGATCAGTGCATGTGCGTGATCAGTGCGTGATGTCGTGTGTCATGATCATCAGCCACGTGATCAGTGCATGATCAGCCACGTGATCAGTGCATGATCAGCCACGTGATCAGTGCATGATCAGCCAGCGTGATCAGTGCATGATCAGTCGCGTGATCAGTGCATGATCAGCCACGTGATCAGTGCATGATCAGCCGCGTGATCAGTGCATGATCAGCCACGTGATCAGTGCATGATCAGTCGCGTGATCAGTGCATGATCAGCTTCGTGATCAGTGCATGATCAGCCACGTGATCAGTGCATGATCAGCCACGTGATCAGTGCATGATCAGCCACGTGATCAGTGCATGATCAGCCACGTGATCAGTGCATGATCAGCCACGTGATCAGTGCATGATCAGCCGCGTGATCAGTGCATGATCAGCCTCGCGTGATCAGTGCATGATCAGTCAGCGTGATCAGTGCATGATCAGCCACGTGATCAGTGCATGATCAGCCCGTGATCAGTGCATGATCAGTCATGATCAGCGTGATCAGTGCATGATCAGCCACGTGATCAGTGCATGATCAGCCACGTGATCAGTGCATGATCAGCCGCGTGATCAGTGCATGATCAGCCGCGTGATCAGTGCATGATCAGCCGCGTGATCAGTGCATGATCAGTCTGCGTGATCAGTGCATGATCAGCCACGTGATCAGTGCATGTGCATGATCAGCTGCGTGATCAGTGCATGATCAGCATGATCAGCCGTGATCAGTGCATGATCAGCACGCGTGATCAGTGCATGATCAGCCGCGTGATCAGTGCATGATCTCGTGCGTGATCAGTGCATGATCATCTGCGTGATCAGTGCATGATCAGTTCGCGTGATCAGTGCATGAACAGTCACGTGATCAGTGCATGATCAGCCACGTGATCAGTGCATGATCAGCCGCGTGATCAGTGCATGATCAGTCACGTGATCAGTGCATGATCAGTGCATCTCTGTGATCAGTGCATGACACGTGCCCCATGATCATCGTGATCAGTGCATGATCAGTGCGTGATCAGTGCATGTCAGCCCGCGTGATCAGTGCATGATCAGTCACGTGATCAGTGCATGATCAGCCCGCGTGATCAGTGCATGATCAGCCACGTGATCAGTGCATGATCAGCCACGTGATCAGTGCATGATTTCCTGCGTGATCAGTGCATACCAGCCCCGTGATCAGTGCATGATCAGCCACGTGATCAGTGCATGATCAGCCCGTGATCAGTGCTTGATCAGCCACGTGATCAGTGCATGATCAACCGCGTGATCAGTGCATGATCAGCGCGTGATCAGTGCATGATCAGTCACGTGATCTGGTGCATGATCAGCCACGTGATCAGTGCATGATCGCCACGTGATCAGTGCATGATCAGCCGCGTGATCAGTGCATGATCAGCCACGTGATCAGTGCATGATCTCCCACGTGATCAGTGCATGATCAGCCACGTGATCAGTGATCCTCAGCGTGATCAGTTCTTTCATCCGCGTGATCAGTGCATGATCAGCCATTTGTCTGGAAGGGGTTCCCGACCTTCGGTCACACCTCAGGATGAGGCGGTCTCACGACGACATTCCAGGCGTGGCCTCGTGGGTCTCCACCCTGTGAATGAAGTCAACACGAAGGGCAGTGACTCGCCCGTGCATCGTCGGAAAAGACCCCAGGTTCCAAATACCGCTCGACAAGTGGCCTGTCTCCCGGGAACACCTCGAGAGGCAGCGGAGTTCCATGCCTCAACCCAAGACGAGGCCTGACTCTCCTGTCCCAAGTCTGCAGGGACCTTGCGATCGGAGTCTGAAGTCAGAGGAACCCTGAGGTTCCTGCCTCAACTGGAGATGAGGCCCTCTTCCAATGCACCAAACCCAGTGGAGTGCCGAGAGGCCCCTCCCACCTCCAGTTTCCCTGACTTCTCAGAGCCACCATGAGAAGCCCCCTGAGGTCACCTGCACAAGTCAAGGGAAGCCAGGGTTTCTGCCTCAACCCGAGAAAGACCTCGAGAGACCTTCTTCAACACGTCTCGAGGCCAGATTCCCCTACCATGACTCGAGAGCAATGACGCGCTCCCCCTCGCCACTCGCATGGAGACCCGACTTCCCTGGCGCCCCACGAGAGGCTCACTGACCTCGCCGTCGTACCTAGGGAGAAACCGCACACTGTGGCCGCCGCTCGAGAACAACCCTGAGACTCCCCCATCATCGCGAGTTGAGGGCCTTCGTCTCCTGTATGGCCTAGAGACCAATCTCTCGACCTCTCTCCAACGCCTCAGGAGGCTTGACTCCCTTTAGTCCACCCAGTGAGCTCCAAGAGATACCCGTCGCGACTCGAGAGCAGAGCGGGGTTCTTTGCTTCCACTCGACATGAATGCCTGTCTCCCCGGGTGTGTCTGGAATGCAACCCTGAGATCCCTGTCACCCCTGGAGAGGAACATTGGCTTCTGGACACAAGCCTAGATGAGGTCTATTGGCCCTGCAGTCACTCGAGAGAAATCCCCAGCTTTCCTTCGCAACTCGAATGGAAGATTGGACTTCCCTGGGCCAACACAAGAGGCATCCTGAATTCCCCGTCGTAATTCGAGAATCCTGCTACACCTCGAGAAAAACCACGTGGTTCCCCCGTCATCGCAAGATGTAGCCCTGTGCCGCTACAGCGTCTCAGGAGAAGTCCCACTTTAGGAATTGGAGTTCGAAACGGTACTTGTCACCCTTGATGCGACCCACAAAGTGCCCCGACATCCCGGTCTCCCTCGAGAGGAACACCGAAGTTTTCCGGCACCACTTCCTCTGAGCCTCTTCTACCCTCCTGATCTGGACAGGAGGGTCGACTCCTCTGCTTTGTCTGGAAGGGGTTCCCGACCTTCCGGTCGCACCTCAGGATGAGGCGGTCTCACGACGACATTCAGGCGTGGCCTCGTGGGTGGTTCCACATTCCGAAGGACCCCGATTTCCCGGTCCCCTCTTGATAAGAACCCGATGCCCGGACACCTCTTCGAACTCCACCCTGTGAATGAAGTCAACACGAAGGGGTAGTGACTCGCCCGTGCATCGTCGGGAAAAAACCCCCAGGTTCCAAATACCGCTCGACAAGTGGCCTGTCTCCCCGGGAACACCTCGAGAGGCAAGCGGAGTTCCATGCCTCAACACAAGACGAGGCCTGACTCTCCTTTCCCAAGTCTGCAGGGACCCTGGGATCGGAGTCTGAAGTCAGAGGAACCCTGAGGTTCCTGCCTCAACTGGAGATGAGGCCCTCTTCCAATGCACCAAACCCAGTGGAGTGCCGAGAGGCCCCTCCCACCTCCAGTTTCCCTGACTTCTCAGAGCCACCATGAGAAGCCCCCTGAGGTCACCTGCACAAGTCGAGGGACCCCAGGGTGTCCTGCCTCAACCCGAGAAAGACCTCGAGACCTTCTTCAACACGTCTCGAGGCCAGATTCCCCTACTATGACTTGAGAGCAATGACGCGCTCCCCCTCGCCATTCGCATGGAGACCCGACTTCCTTGGCGCCCCACGAGAGACTCACTGACCTCGCCGTCGTACCTCGCGAGAAACCGCACACTGGGGCCGCCGCTCGAGAACAACCCCGAGCCTCCCCCGTCATCGCGACTTGAGGGCCTTCGTCTCCTGTATGGCCTAGAGACCAATCTCTCGACCTCTCTCCAAACGCCTCAGGAGGCTTGACTCCCTTTAGTCCACCCAGTGAGCTCCAAGAGATACCCGTCGCGACTCGAGAGCAGAGCGGGGTTCTTTGCTTCCACTCGAGATGGATGCCTGTCTCCCCGGGTGCGTCTGGAATGCAACCCCGAGATCCCTTTCGCCCCTGGAGAGGAACACTGGCTTCTGGACACAAGCCTAGATGAGGTCTATTGGCCCTGCAGTCACTCGAGAGCAATCCCCAGCTTTCGCCGCCTTTCGAATGGAAGATTGGACTTCCCTGGGCCAACACAAGAGGCATCCTGAATTCCCCGTCGTAACTCGAGAATCCTGCCGCAACTCGAGAAAATCCACGTGGTTCCCCCGTCATCGCAAGATGAAGCCCTTTCCCGCTACAGTGTCTCAGGAGAAGTCCCACGTTAGGTATTGGAGGTCGAAACGGTACTTGGCACCCTTGATGCGACCCACAAAGTTCCCCGACATCCCGGTCTCCCTCGAGAGGAACACCGAGGTTTTCCGGCACCACTTCCTCTGAGCCCCTTCTACCCTCCTGATCTGGACAGGAGGGTCGGCTCCCCTGCTTTGTCTGGAAGGGGTTCCCGACCTTCGGTCGCACCTCAGGATGAGGGCGGTCTCACGGCGACATTCCAGGCGTGGCCTCGTGGGTGGTTCCACATTCGAAGGACCCGATTTCCCGGTCCCCTCTTGATAAGAACCCGATGCCCGGACACCTCTTCGAACTCCACCCTGTGAATGAAGTCAACACGAAGGGGCAGTGACTCGCCCGTGCATCGTCGGGAAAAAACCCCAGGTTCCAAATACCGCTCGACAAGTGGCCTGTCTCCCGGGAACACCTCGAGAGGCAAGCGGAGTTCCATGCCTCAACCCAAGACGAGGCCTGACTCTCCTGTCCCAAGTCTGCAGGGACCCTGGGATCGGAGTCTGAAGTCAGAGGAACCCTGAGGTTCCTGCCTCAACTGGAGATGAGGCCCTCTTCCAATGCACCAAACCCAGTGGAGTGCCGAGGCCCCTCCCACCTCCAGTTTTCCCTGACTTCTCAGAGCCACCATGAGAAGCCCCTGAGGTCACCTGCACAAGTCAAGGGACCCCAGGGGTTTCTGCCTCAACCGAGAAAGACCTCGAGACCTGGCTCCCTTTAGTCCACCCAGTGAGCTCCAAGAGATACCCGTCGCGACTCGAGAGCAGAGCGGGGTTCTTTGCTTCCACTCGAGATGGATGCCTGTCTCCCGGGTGTGTCTGGAATGCAA
>NW_027220294.1:0-8418 GCF_027580195.1 Bos mutus
GATGAGCAGGCGGGTGTCGCGCGGCTCAGCTGGCGATTATCAAGCAGATGAGCAGGCAGGTGTCGCGCGGCGGCTGGCGATTATCAAGCAGATGAGCAGGCAGGCAGATGAGCAGGCAGGTGTCGCGCGGCTCAGCTGGCGATTATCAAGCAGATGAGCAGGCAGGTGTCGCGCGGCTCAGCTGGCGATTATCAAGCAGATGAGCAGGCAGGTGTGTCGGCGGCAGCTGGCGATTATCAAGCAGATGAGCAGGCAGGTGTGTCGCGGCTCAGCTGGCGATTATCAAGCAGATGAGCAGGCAGGTGTCGCGCGGCTCAGCTGGCGATTATCAAGCAGATGAGCAGGCAGGTGTCGCGGCGGCTCAGCTGGCGATTATCAAGCAGATGAGCAGGCAGGTGTCGCGCGGCTCAGCTGGCGATTATCAAGCAGATGAGCAGGCAGGTGTCGCGCGGCTCAGCTGGCGATTATCAAGCAGATGAGCAGGCAGGTGTCGCGCGGCTCTCAGCTGGCGATTATCAAGCAGATGAGCAGGCAGGTGTCGCGTGGCTCAGCTGGCGATTATCAAGCAGATGAGCAGGCAGGTGTCGCGCGGCTCAGCTGGCGATTATCAAGCAGATGAGCAGGCAGGTGTCGCGTGGCTCAGCTGGCGATTATCAAGCAGATGAGCAGGCAGGTGTCGCGCGGCTCAGCTGGCGATTATCAAGCAGATGAGCAGGCAGGTGTCGCGTGGCTCAGCTGGCGATTATCAAGCAGATGAGCAGGCAGGTGTCGCATGGCTCAGCTGTCGATTATCAAGCAGATGAGCAGGCAGGTGTCGCGCGGCTCAGCTGGCGATTATCAAGCAGATGAGCAGGCAGGTGTCGCGGCGCGGCTCAGCTGGCGATTATCAAGCAGATGAGCAGGCAGGTGTCGCGCGGCTCAGCTGGCGATTATCAAGCAGATGAGCAGGCAGGTGTCGCGCGGCTCAGCTGGCGATTATCAAGCAGATGAGCAGGCAGGTGTCGCGCGGCTCAGCTGGCGATTATCAAGCAGATGAGCAGGCAGGTGTCGCGCGGCTCAGCTGGCGATTATCAAGCAGATGAGCAGGCAGGTGTCGCGGCTCAGCTGTCGATTATCAAGCAGATGAGCAGGCAGGTGTCGCGCGGCTCAGCTGGCGATTATCAAGCAGATGAAGCAGGCAGGTGTCGCGCGGCTCAGCTGGCGATTATCAAGCAGATGAGCAGGCAGGTGTCGCGCGGCTCAGCTGTCGATTATCAAGCAGATGAGCAGGCAGGTGTCGCGCGGCTCAGCTGGCGATTATCAAGCAGATGAGCAGGCAGGTGTCGCGGGCAGCTGTCGATTATCAAGCAGATGAGCAGGCAGGTGTCGCGCGGCTCAGCTGCGATTATCAAGCAGATGAGCAGGCAGGTGTCGCGCGGCTCAGCTGGCGATTATCAAGCAGATGAGCAGGCAGGTGTCGCGCGGCTCAGCTGTCGATTATCAAGCAGATGAGCAGGCAGGTGTCGCGGCGCGGCTCAGCTGGCGATTATCAAGCAGATGAGCAGGCAGGTGTCGCGCGGCTCAGCTGGCGATTATCAAGCAGATGAGCAGGCAGGTGTCGCGCGGCTCAGCTGGCGATTATCAGCAGATGAGCAGGCAGGTGTCTCGCGCGGCTCAGCTGGCGATTATCAAGCAGATGAGCAGGCAGGTGTCGCGCGGCTCAGCTGGCGATTATCAAGCAGATGAGCAGGCAGGTGTCGCGGCGGCTCAGCTGGCGATTATCAAGCAGATGAGCAGGCAGGTGTCGCGGCGGCTCAGCTGGCGATTATCAAGCAGATGAGCAGGCAGGTGTCGCGGGCTCAGCTGGCGATTATCAAGCAGATGAGCAGGCAGGTGTCTCGCGGCTCAGCTGGCGATTATCAAGCAGATGAGCAGGCAGGTGTCGCGCGGCTCAGCTGGCGATTATCAAGCAGATGAGCAGGCAGGGTGTGTCGCGCGGCTCAGCTGGCGATTATCAAGCAGATGAGCAGGCAGGTGTCGCGCGGCTCAGCTGGCGATTATCAAGCAGATGAGCAGGCAGGTGTCGCGCGGCTCAGCTGGCGATTATCAAGCAGATGAGCAGGCAGGTGTCGCAGCGGCTCAGCTGGCGATTATCAAGCAGATGAGCAGGCAGGTGTCGCGCGGCTCAGCTGGCGATTATCAAGCAGATGAGCAGGCAGGTGTGTCGCGTGGCTCAGCTGGCGATTATCAAGCAGATGAGCAGGCAGGGTGTCGCGCGGCTCAGCTGGCGATTATCAAGCAGATGAGCAGGCAGGTGTCGCGCGGCTCAGCTGGCGATTATCAAGCAGATGAGCAGGCAGGTGTCGCGCGGCTCAGCTGGCGATTATCAAGCAGATGAGCAGGCAGGTGTCGCGCGGCTCAGCTGTCGATTATCAAGCAGATGAGCAGGCAGGTGTCGCGCGGCTCAGCTGGCGATTATCAAGCAGATGAGCAGGCAGGTGTCGCGCGGCTCAGCTGGCGATTATCAAGCAGATGAGCAGGCAGGTGTCGCGCGGCTCAGCTGTCGATTATCAAGCAGATGAGCAGGCAGGTGTCGCGCGCGGCTCAGCTGGCGATTATCAAGCAGATGAGCAGGCAGGTGTCGCGGGGCTCAGCTGGCGATTATCAAGCAGATGAGCAGGCAGGTGTCGCGGGCTCAGCTGGCGATTATCAAGCAGATGAGCAGGCAGGTGTCGAGCGGCTCAGCTGGCGATTATCAAGCAGATGAGCAGGCAGGTGTCGCGCGGCTCAGCTGGCGATTATCAAGCAGATGAGCAGGCAGGGTGTCGCGGCTCAGCTGGCGATTATCAAGCAGATGAGCAGGCAGGTGTGTCGCGCGGCTCAGCTGGCGATTATCAAGCAGATGAGCAGGCAGGTGTCTCGCGGCTCAGCTGGCGATTATCAAGCAGATGAGCAGGCAGGTGTCGCGCGGCTCAGCTGGCGATTATCAAGCAGATGAGCAGGCAGGTGTCGCGCGGCTCAGCTGGCGATTATCAAGCAGATGAGCAGGCAGGTGTCGCGCGGCTCAGCTGGCGATTATCAAGCAGATGAGCAGGCAGGTGTCGCGGCTCAGCTGGCGATTATCAAGCAGATGAGCAGGCAGGTGTCGCGCGGCTCAGCTGGCGATTATCAAGCAGATGAGCAGGCAGGTGTCGCGCGGCTCAGCTGGCGATTATCAAGCAGATGAGCAGGCAGGTGTCGCGCGGCTCAGCTGGCGATTATCAAGCAGATGAGCAGGCAGGTGTCGCGCGGCTCAGCTGGCGATTATCAAGCAGATGAGCAGGCAGGTGTCGCGCGGCTCAGCTGGCGAATATCAAGCAGATGAGCCGGCAGGTGTCGTGCGGCTCAGCTGGTAAAGTCAAGCAGATGAACTGGCAGGTGTCGCGCAGCTCAGCCCTCGATTATCAAGCAGATGAGCAGGCAGCTGTCGCGCGGTTCAGCTGGACACAGTCAAGCAGAAGAGCAGGCAGGTGTCGCGCAGCTCAGCTGGCGATTATCAAGCAGATGAGCAGGCAGGTGTCGGCGCGGCTCAGCTGGCGATTATCAAGCAGATGAGCAGGCAGGTGTGTCGCGGCTCAGCTGGCGATTATCAAGCAGATGAGCAGGCAGGTGTCGCGCGGCTCAGCTGGCGATTATCAAGCAGATGAGCAGGCAGGTGTCGCGCGGCTCAGCTGGCGATTATCAAGCAGATGAGCAGGCAGGTGTCGCGCGGCTCAGCTGGCGATTATCAAGCAGATGAGCAGGCAGGTGTCGCGGCGCGGCTCAGCTGGCGATTATCAAGCAGATGAGCAGGCAGGTGTCGCGCGGCTCAGCTGGCGATTATCAAGCAGATGAGCAGGCAGGTGTCGCGTGGCTCAGCTGGCGATTATCAAGCAGATGAGCAGGCAGGTGTCGCGCGGCTCAGCTGCGATTATCAAGCAGATGAGCAGGCAGGGTGTCGCGCGGCTCAGCTGGCGATTATCAAGCAGATGAGCAGGCAGGGTGTCGCGCGGCTCAGCTGGCGATTATCAAGCAGATGAGCAGGCAGGGTGTCGCGCGGCTCAGCTGGCGATTATCAAGCAGATGAGCAGGCAGGTGTCGCGCGGCTCAGCTGGCGATTATCAAGCAGATGAGCAGGCAGGTGTCGCGGCGGCTCAGCTGGCGATTATCAAGCAGATGAGCAGGCAGGTGTGTCGCGTGGCTCAGCTGCGATTATCAAGCAGATGAGCAGGCAGGTGTCGCGCGGCTCAGCTGGCGATTATCAAGCAGATGAGCAGGCAGGTGTGTCGCGGCTCAGCTGGCGATTATCAAGCAGATGAGCAGGCAGGTGTCGCGCGGCTCAGCTGGCGATTATCAAGCAGATGAGCAGGCAGGTGTCGCGCGGCTCAGCTGGCGATTATCAAGCAGATGAGCAGGCAGGTGTCGCGCGGCTCAGCTGGCGATTATCAAGCAGATGCAGGCAGGTGTCGCGCGGCTCAGCTGGCGATTATCAAGCAGATGAGCAGGCAGGGTGTCGCGCGGCTCAGCTGGCGATTATCAAGCAGATGAGCAGGCAGGTGTCGCGCGGCTCAGCTGGCGATTATCAAGCAGATGAGCAGGCAGGTGTCGCGCGCGGCTCAGCTGGCGATTATCAAGCAGATGAGCAGGCAGGTGTCGCGCGCGGCTCAGCTGGCGATTATCAAGCAGATGAGCAGGCAGGTGTCGCGCGGCTCAGCTGGCGATTATCAAGCAGATGAGCAGGCAGGTGTCGCGCGGCTCAGCTGGCGATTATCAAGCAGATGAGCAGGCAGGTGTCGCGCGGCTCAGCTGGCGATTATCAAGCAGATGAGCAGGCAGGTGTCGTCGCGTGGCTCAGCTGGCGATTATCAAGCAGATGAGCAGGCAGGGTGTCGCGCGGCTCAGCTGGCGATTATCAAGCAGATGAGCAGGCAGGTGTCGCGCGGCTCAGCTGGCGATTATCAAGCAGATGAGCAGGCAGGTGTCGCGCGGCTCAGCTGGCGATTATCAAGCAGATGAGCAGGCAGGTGTCGCGTGGCTCAGCTGGCGATTATCAAGCAGATGAGCAGGCAGGTGTGTCGCGGCTCAGCTGGCGATTATCAAGCAGATGAGCAGGCAGGTGTCGCGGCTCAGCTGGCGATTATCAAGCAGATGAGCAGGCAGGTGTCGCGCGGCTCAGCTGGCGATTATCAAGCAGATGAGCAGGCAGGTGTCGCGCGGCTCAGCTGGCGATTATCAAGCAGATGAGCAGGCAGGTGTCGCGCGGCTCAGCTGGCGATTATCAAGCAGATGAGCAGGCAGGTGTCGCGCGGCTCAGCTGGCGATTATCAAGCAGATGAGCAGGCAGGTGTCGCGCGGCTCAGCTGTCGATTATCAAGCAGATGAGCAGGCAGGTGTCGCGCGGCTCAGCTGGCGATTATCAAGCAGATGAGCAGGCAGGTGTCGCGCGGCTCAGCTGGCGATTATCAAGCAGATGAGCAGGCAGGTGTGTCGCGGCTCGGCTCAGCTGGCGATTATCAAGCAGATGAGCAGGCAGGTGTCGCGCGGCTCAGCTGGCGATTATCAAGCAGATGAGCAGGCAGGTGTCGCGCGGCTCAGCTGGCGATTATCAAGCAGATGAGCAGGCAGGTGTCGCGCGGCTCAGCTGGCGATTATCAAGCAGATGAGCAGGCAGGTGTGTCGCGGCGGCTCAGCTGGCGATTATCAAGCAGATGAGCAGGCAGGTGTCGCGCGGCTCAGCTGCGATCGATTATCAAGCAGATGAGCAGGCAGGTGTCGCGCGGCTCAGCTGGCGATTATCAAGCAGATGAGCAGGCAGGTGTCGGCGCGGCTCAGCTGGCGATTATCAAGCAGATGAGCAGGCAGGTGTCGCGCGGCTCAGCTGGCGATTATCAAGCAGATGAGCAGCAGGTGTCGCGCGGCTCAGCTGGCGATTATCAAGCAGATGAGCAGGCAGGTGTCGCGCGGCTCAGCTGGCGATTATCAAGCAGATGAGCAGGCAGGTGTCGCGCGGCTCAGCTGGCGATTATCAAGCAGATGAGCAGGCAGGGTGTCGTCGCGGCTCAGCTGGCGATTATCAAGCAGATGAGCAGGCAGGTGTCGCGCGGCTCAGCTGGCGATTATCAAGCAGATGAGCAGGCAGGTGTCGCGCGGCTCAGCTGGCGATTATCAAGCAGATGAGCAGGCAGGTGTCGCGCGGCTCAGCTGGCGATTATCAAGCAGATGAGCAGGCAGGTGTCGCGCGGCTCAGCTGGCGATTATCAAGCAGATGAGCAGGCAGGTGTCGCGCGGCTCAGCTGGCGATTATCAAGCAGATGAGCAGGCAGGTGTCGCGCGGCTCAGCTGGCGATTATCAAGCAGATGAGCAGGCAGGTGTCGCAGGGCTCAGCTGGCGATTATCAAGCAGATGAGCAGGCAGGTGTCGCGCGGCTCAGCTGGCGATTATCAAGCAGATGAGCAGGCAGGTGTCGCGCGGCTCAGCTGGCGATTATCAAGCAGATGAGCAGGCAGGTGTCGCGCGGCTCAGCTGGCGATTATCAAGCAGATGAGCAGGCAGGTGTCGCGCGGCTCAGCTGGCGATTATCAAGCAGATGAGCAGGCAGGTGTCGCGCGGCTCAGCTGGCGATTATCAAGCAGATGAGCAGGCAGGTGTCGCGCGGCTCAGCTGGCGATTATCGATTATCAAGCAGATGAGCAGGCAGGGTGTCGGCGGCTCAGCTGGCGATTATCAAGCAGATGAGCAGGCAGGTGTCGCGCGGCTCAGCTGGCGATTATCAAGCAGATGAGCAGGCAGGTGTCGCGCGGCTCAGCTGGCGATTATCAAGCAGATGAGCAGGCAGGTGTCGCGGGGCTCAGCTGGCGATTATCAAGCAGATGAGCAGGCAGGTGTCGCGCGGCTCAGCTGGCGATTATCAAGCAGATGAGCAGGCAGGTGTCGCGCGGCTCAGCTGGCGATTATCAAGCAGATGAGCAGGCAGGTGTCGCGCGGCTCAGCTGGCGATTATCAAGCAGATGAGCAGGCAGGTGTCGCGCGGCTCAGCTGGCGATTATCAAGCAGATGAGCAGGCAGGTGTCGCGTGGCTCAGCTTTCGATTATCAAGCAGATGAGCAGGCAGGTGTAAGCGGCTCAGCTGGCGATTATCAAGCAGATGAGCAGGCAGGTGTCGCGGCGGCTCAGCTGCGATTATCAAGCAGATGAGCAGGCAGGTGTCGCGAGGCTCAGCTGGCGATTATCAAGCAGATGAGCAGCAGGGTGTCGCGCGGCGGCTCAGCTGGCGATTATCAAGCAGATGAGCAGGCAGGTGTCGCGGCGGCTCAGCTGTCGATTATCAAGCAGATGAGCAGGCAGGTGTCGCGCGGCTCAGCTGGCGATTATCAAGCAGATGAGCAGGCAGGTGTCGCGCGGCTCAGCTGGCGATTATCAAGCAGATGAGCAGGCAGGTGTCGCGGGGCTCAGCTGGCGATTATCAAGCAGATGAGCAGGCAGGTGTCGAGCGGCTCAGCTGGCGATTATCAAGCAGATGAGCAGGCAGGTGTCGCGTGGCTCAGCTGGCGATTATCAAGCAGATGAGCAGGCAGGTGTCACGCGGCTCAGCTGCCACATTATCAAGCAGATGAGCAGGCAGGTGTCGCGCGGCTCAGCTGGCGATTATCAAGCAGATGAGCAGGCAGGTGTCGCGCGGCTCAGCTGGCGATTATCAAGCAGATGAGCAGGCAGGTGTCGCGCGGCTCAGCTGGCGATTATCAAGCAGATGAGCAGGCAGGTGTCGCGCGGCTCAGCTGGCGATTATCAAGCAGATGAGCAGGCAGGTGTCGTCGCGCGGCTCAGCTGGCGATTATCAAGCAGATGAGCAGGCAGGTGTCGTGCGGCTCAGCTGGCGATTATCAAGCAGATGAGCAGGCAGGTGTCGCGTGGCTCAGCTGGCGTATATCAAGCAGATGAGCAGGCAGGTGTCGTCGCGGCTCAGCTGTTGATTATCAAGCAGATGAGCAGGCAGGTGTCGCGCGGCTCAGCTGGCGATTATCAAGCAGATGAGCAGGCAGGTGTCGCGCGGCTCAGCTGGCGATTATCAAGCAGATGAGCAGGCAGGTGTCGCGCGGCTCAGATGGCGATTATCAAGCAGATGAGCAGGCAGGTGTCGCGCGTGGCTCAGCTGGCGATTATCAAGCAGATGAGCAGGCAGGTGTCGCGAGGCTCAGCTGGCGATTATCAAGCAGATGAGCAGGCAGGTGTCGCGCGGCTCAGCTGGCGATGCAGATGAGCAGGCAGGTGTCGGCGCGGCTCAGCTGGCGATTATCAAGCAGATGAGCAGGCAGGTGTCGCGCGGCTCAGCTGGCGATTATCAAGCAGATGAGCAGGCAGGTGTCAGCGGCTCAGCTGGCGATTATCAAGCAGATGAACAGGCAGGTGTCGCGCGGCTCAGC
>NW_027220295.1:0-10807 GCF_027580195.1 Bos mutus
TGATAATCGCCAGCTGGGCGCGGGATTCATGCCTGCTCAGCTGTGATAATCACCAGCTGGGCGCCGGGATTCATGCCTTCTCAGCTGCTTGATTCTTGCCTGCTGAGGCACATGATCCGTGTTGGAGGCTCCCTGATCAGCACGCGAGCGGTCACATGATCAGCGCCTCTCAGTCACCTGATCACTGCATGACAGCCACGTGATCAGTTCCAGCTGAGTTACGGGATTAGCGCCTGCTCAGCTGCTTGATACTCGCCAGCTGAGCAGCAGGATTCATGGCTGCTCATCTGCTTGATAACCGCCAGCTGGGCAGCAGGATTCATGCCTGCTCAGCTGCTTGATTCTTGCCTGCTGGGGCACATGATCCGTGCGGGAGAGCTACCTGATCAGCACATAAGCAGTCACGTGATCAGCGCCTCTCAGTCACCTGATCATTGCGCGGCAGCCACGTGATCAGTGCCTGCAGAGTTGGGGATTAGCGCCTGCTCAGCTGTGATAATTGCCAGCTGAACCGCGGGATGCATGCCTGCTCATCTGCTTGATAATCGCCAGCTGGGCGCATGATTCATGCCTGCTCATCTGCTGATAATCGCCAGCTGGGCCGCGCATGATTCATGCCTGCTCATCTGCTTGATAATCGCCAGCTGGGCGCATGATTCATGCCTGCTCATCTGCTTGATAATCGCCAGCTGGGCGCGGGATTCATGCCTGCTCATCTGCTTGATAATCGCCAGCTGGGCGCATGATTCATGCCTGCTCATCTGTGATAATCGCCAGCTGGGGCGCAGGATTCATGCCTGCTCATCTGCTTGATAAACCCCAGCTGGGCGCATGATTCATGCTGCTCATCAGCTGTGATAATCGCCAGCTGGGCCGCCAGGATTCATGCCTGCTCAGCTGCGTGATAATCGCCAGCTGGGCGCAGGATTCATGCCTGCTCATCTGCTTGATAATCGCCAGCTGGGCGCAGGATTCATGCCTGCTCATCTTCTTGATAATCGCCAGCTGGGCGCGCATGATTCATGCCTGCTCATCTCTGTGATAATCGCCAGCTGGGCGCATGATTCATGCCTGCTCATCTGCTTGATAATCGCCAGCTGGGCGCATGATTCATGCCTGTTCATCTGCTTGATAATCGCCAGCTGGGGCGCATGATTCATGCCTGCTCATCTGCTTGATAGTCGCCAGCTGGGCGCGGGATTCATGCCTGCTCAGCTGCTTGATGCTTGCCTGCTGAGGCACATGATCCGCCAGGAGGCTACCTGATCAGCGCCTGAGCATTCACATGATCAGCGCCTCTCAGTCACCTGATCACTGCTGCTCAGCCACGTGATCAGTGCCTGCTGAGTTCGGGGTTTAGCGCCTGCTCAGCTGCTTGATAATCGCCAGCTGGGCCGCAGGATTCATGCCTGCTCATCTGCTTGATAATCGCCAGCTGGGCGCGGGATTCATGCCTGCTCAGCTGCTTGATTCTTGCCTGCTGGGCACATGATTGATTCTGCCTGCTCAGCTGCTCATGGCTGTCAATGATCAGCGCCTCTCAGTCACCTGGATTCATGCCTGCTCAGCCACGTGATAGTGCCTGCCTGCTGAGCGCGGGATTCATGCCTGCTCAGCTGCTTGATAATCGCCAGCTGGGCGCAGGATTCATGCCTGCTCATCTGTGATAATCGCCAGCTGGGCGATTCATGGCTGTGATAATTCAGCTGCCTGCATGCCTGCTCATCTGCTTGATAATCGCCAGCTGGGCGCGGGATTCATGCCTGCTCAGCTGTGATAATCGCCAGCTGGGGCGCAGGATTCATGCCTTCTCAGCTGCTTGATTCTTGCCTGCTGGGCGCATGATTCCGTGCTCAGCTCCTGATCAGCACGCGAGCTGGTCACATGATCAGCGCCTCTCAGTCACCTGATACTGCGCGGCAGCCACGTGATCAGTTCCTGCTGAGTTCGGGATTAGCGCCTGCTCAGCTGTGATAATCGCCAGCTGGGCGCAGGATTCATGGCTGCTCATCTGCTTGATAATCGCCAGCTGGGGCGCGCAGGATTCATGCCTGCTCAGCTGCTTGATTCTTGCCTGCTGAGGCACATGATTCATCCGTGCAGCTGCTACCTGATCAGCACATGAGCAGTCACATGATCAGCGCCTCTCAGTCACCTGATCGCGGCATGACAGCCACGTGATCAGTGCCTGCTGAGTTACGGGATTAGCGCCTGCTCAGCTGCTTCATAATCGCCAGCTGAGCCGCGGGATGCATGCCTGCTCATCTGTGATAATCGCCAGCTGGGCGCAGGATTCATGCCTGCTCATCTGTGATAATCGCCAGCTGGGCGCGCAGGATTCATGCCTGCTCAGCTGCTTGATAATCGCCCGCTGGGCGGCAGATTTCATTATTGCTCATCTGTGATAACCGCCAGTTGGGCGCAGGTTTCATGCCTTCTCAGCTGTGATAATCGCGCCAGCTGGGCGCATGATTCATGCCTGCTCAGCTGCTTGATTCTTGCCTGCTGAGGCACATCATCCGTGCAGGGAGGCTGCCGGATCAGCACATGAGCAGTCACATGATCAGCGCCTCTCAGTCACCTGATCACTGCCTGGCAGCCACGTGATCAGTGCCTGCTGAGTTAGGGGATTCAGCGCCTGCTCAGCTGCTTGATAATCGCCAGCTGGGCGCGCAGGATTCATGCCTGCTCATCTGCTTGATAATCGCCAGCTGGGCGCAGGATTCATGCCTGCTCATCTGTGATAATCGCCAGCTGGGGCGCATGATTCATGCCTGCTCATCTGCTGATAATCGCCAGCTGGGCGCGGATTCATGCCTGCTCAGCTGCTTGATAATCGCCAGCTGGGTTGCAGGATTCATGCCTGCTCATCTGCTTGATAATCGCCAGCTGGGCGCATGATTCATGCCTGCTCATCTGTGATAATCGCCAGCTGGGCGCGGGATTCATGCCTGCTCATCTGCTTGATAATCGCCAGCTGGGCGCATGATTCATGCCTGCTCATCTGCTTGATAATCGCCAGCTGGGCGCAGGATTCATGCCTGCTCATCTGCTTGATAAATCGCCCAGCTGGGCGCATGATTCATGCCTGCTCAGCTGCTTGATAATCGCCAGCTGGGCGCAGGATTCATGCCTGCTCATCTGCTTGATAATCGCCAGCTGGGCGCGCAGGATTCATGCCTGCTCATCTGCTTGATAATCGCCAGCTGGGCGCAGGATTCATGCCTGCTCATCTGCTTGATAATCGCCAGCTGGGCGCAGGATTCATGCCTGCTCAGCTGCTTGATAATCGCCAGCTGGGGCGTGCGCATGATTCATGCCTGCTCAGCTGCTTGATAATTGCCAGCTGGGCGGGATTCATGCCTGCTCATCTGTGATAATCGCCAGCTGGGCGCGGGATTCATGCCTGCTCTGCTCAGCTAATGATAATCGCCAGCTGGGCACAGGATCATGCCTGCTCATCTGCAGATAATCGCCAGCTGGGGCGCATGATTCATGCCTGCTCATCTGTGATAATGCGCCAGCTGGGGCATGATTCATGCCTGCTCTGCTGTGATAATCGCCAGCTGGGCGCATGATTCATGCCTGCTCATCTGTGATAATCGCCAGCTGGGCGCAGGATTCATGCCTGCTCATCTGCTTGATAATCGCCAGCTGGGCGCGCAGGATTCATGCCTGCTCAGCTGTGATAATCGCCAGCTGGGGCGCAGGATTCATGCCTGCTCTCTGCTTGATTCTTGCCTGCTGGGGCACATGATCCGTGTTGGAGAGCTCCCTGATCAGCTGAGCAGTCACATGATCAGCGCCTCTCAGTCACCTGCTCGCGACAGCCACGTGATCAGTTCCTGCTGAGTTACGGGATTCAGCGCCTGCTCAGCTGCTTGATAATCGCCAGCTGGGCCGCAGGATTCATGCCTGCTCATCTGCTTGATAATCGCCAGCTGGGCGCATGATTCATGCCTGCCATCTGCTTGATTCTTGCCTGCTGGGCATGATTCGTGCATGCTGCTCAGCCTGATCAGCACGCCAGCTGTCACATGATCAGCGCCTTCAGTCACCTGCTCATCTGCTTGACGTGATCGCCAGCTGGGCGCGCGGGATTCCTGCTCGCTGCTCATCTGCTTGATAGGATTCATGCCTGCTCAGCTGTGGCCGCTGGGGATTCATGCCTGCTCATCTGTGATAATCGCCAGCTGGGCGAGTCCGCAGGATTCATGCCTGCTCATCTGCTTGATAATCGCCAGCTGGGGCGCATGATTCATGCCTGCTCATCTGCTTGATAATCGCCAGCTGGGCGCAGGATTCATGCCTGCTCATCTGCTTGATAATCGCCAGCTGGGGCGCAGGATTCATGCCTGCTCATCTGCTTGATAATTGCCAGCTGGGGCGCATGATTCATGCCTGCTCATCTGCTTGATAATCGCCAGCTGGGCGCGGGATTCATGCCTGCTCATCTGATGATAATCGCCAGCTGGCGCGCATGACAGGAGTCATGCCTCTCTCATCTGTGATAATCGCCAGCTGGGCGCGGGATTCATGCCTGCTCATCTGTGATAATCGCCAGCTGGGCCGCAGGATTCATGCCTGCTCATCTGTGATAATCGCCAGCTGGGGCGCATGATTCATGCCTGCTCATCTGCTTGATAATCGCCAGCTGGGGCGCATGATTCATGCCTGCTCATCTGCTTGATAATCGCCAGCTGGGCGCATGATTCATGCCTGATTCATGCCTGCTCATCTGGCAGGATGATAATCGCCAGCTAATTGCCAGCTGGCCGCAGGATTCATGCCTGCTCATCTCTGTGATAATCGCCAGCTGGGCGCAGGATTCATGCCTGCTCATCTGCTGATAATCGCCAGCTGGGCGCAGGATTCATGCCTTCTCAGCTGCTTGATTCTTGCCTGCTGGGCACATGATCCGTGTTGGAGGCTCCTGATCATCTGAGCAGTCACATGATCAGCGCCTCTGGGTCACCTGATCACTGCTGCTGCTCAGCCACGTGATCAGTCTGCTGGGCGCGGGATTAGCGCCTGCTCAGCTGCTTGATAATCGCCAGCTGAGCCGCAGGATTCATGGCTGCTCATCTCTTGATAATCGCCAGCTGGGCGCAGGATTCATGCCTGCTCAGCTGCTTGATTCTTGCCTGCTGAGGCACATGATCCGTGCTGGAGGCTACCTGATCAGCACATGAGCAGTCACATGATCAGCGCCTCTCAGTCACCTGATCGCTGGCCCGGCAGCCACGTGATCAGTGCCTGCTGAGTTGCGGGATTAGCGCCTGCTCAGCTGCTTGATAATCGCCAGCTGAGCCGCAGGATGCATGCCTGCTCATCTGTGATAATCGCCAGCTGGGCGCAGGATTCATGCCTGCTCATCTGCTTGATAATCGCCAGCTGGGGCGCGGGATTCATGCCTGCTCAGCTGTGATAATCGCCCGCTGGGCAGCAGATTTCATTATTGCTCATCTGCTTGATAACCGCCAGTTGGGCGCGGGTTTCATGCCTTCTCAGCTGCTTGATAATCGCCATTGGGCGCATGATTCATGCCTGCTCAGCTGCTTGATTCTTGCCTGCTGAGGCACATCATCCGTGCAGGAGAGCTACGGATCAGCACATGAGCAGTCACATGATCAGCGCCTCTCAGTCACCTGATCGCGGCGGCAGCCACGTGATGAGTGCCTGCTGAGTTACGGGATTAGCGCCTGCTCAGCTGCTTGATAATCGCCCGCTGGGCGCAGGATTCATGGCTGCTCATCTGCTTGATAATCGCCAGCTGGGCGCAGGATTCATGGCTGCTCATCTGCTTGATAACCGCCAGCTGGGCGCAGGATTCATACCTGCTCAGCTGCTTGATAATCGCTAGCTGGGCGCATGATTCATGCCTGCTCATCTGTGATAATCGCCAGCTTGGCTGCATGATTCATGCCTGCTCATCTGTGATAATCGCCAGCTGGGGCGCATGATTCATTCCTGCTCATCTGCTTGATAATTGCCAGCTGGCGCGCGGATTTCATGCCTTCTCAGCTGCTTGAATAATCGCCATTGGGCGCATGATTCATGCCTGCTGCTCATCTGTGATAATCACAAGCTGGGCGCGCATGATTCATGCCTGCTCATCTACTTGATAGTCGCCAGCTGGGGCGCAGGATTCATGCCTGCTCAGCTGTGATAATCACAAGCTGGGCGCATGATTCATGCCTGCTCATCTACTTGATAATCGCCAGCTGAGCCACAGGATGCATGCCTGCTCATCTGCTGATAATCGCCAGCTGGGCGCATGATTCATGCCTGCTCATCTGCTTGATAATCGCCAGCTGGGGCGCATGATTCATGCCTGCTCAGCTGCTTGATAATCGCCCTCTGGGCGCAGGATTCATGCCTGCTCATCTGCTTCATAATCGCCAGCTGGAGGCGGGATTCATGCCTGCTCATCTGCTTGATAATCGCCAGCTGGGCGCGCAGGATTCATGCCTGCTCAGCTGTGATAATCACCAGCTGGGCGCAGGATTCATGCCTTCTCAGCTGCTTGATTCTTGCCTGCTGAGGCACATGATCCGTGTTGGAGGCTCCTGATCAGCACATGAGCAGTCACATGATCAGCGCCTCTCAGTCACCTGATCACTGCATGACAGCCCGTGATCAGTTCCTGCTGAGTTACGGGATTAGCGCCTGCTCAGCTGCTTGATACTCGCCAGCTGAGCAGCAGGATTCATGGCTGCTCATCTGTGATAACCGCCAGCTGGGCGCAGGATTCATGCCTGCTCAGCTGCTTGATTCTTGCCTGCTGAGGCACATGATCCGTGCAGGAGGCTACCTGATCAGCACATAAGCAGTCACGTGATCAGCGCCTCTCAGTCACCTGATCATTGCTGACAGCCACGTGATCAGTGCCTGCAGAGTTTGGGGATTAGCGCCTGCTCAGCTGCTTGATAATTGCCAGCTGAGCCGCGGGATGCATGCCTGCTCATCTGCTTGATAATCGCCAGCTGGGCGCATGATTCATGCCTGCTCATCTGCTTGATAATCGCCAGCTGGGCGCATGATTCATGCCTGCTCATCTGCTTGATAATCGCCAGCTGGGCGCATGATTCATGCCTGCTCATCTGTGATAATCGCCAGCTGGGCGCAGGGATTCATGCCTGCTCATCTGTGATAATCGCCAGCTGGGCGCAGGATTCATGCCTGCTCATCTGTGATAATCGCCAGCTGGGGCGCATGATTCATGCCTGCTCATCTGTTGATAAATCGCCAGCTGGGCGCGGGATTCATGCCTGCTCATCTCTGTGATAATCGCCAGCTGGGCCGCAGGATTCATGCCTGGTCATCTTGATTCTTGCCTGCTGGGGCACCTGCTCATCCGTGCGCCAGCTATTCATGCCTGCTCATCTTCTTGATAATCGCGCAGCTGGTCACCTGATTCATGCCTGCTCATCTGCCTGCTGATAATCGCCAGCTGGGCGCATGATTCATGCCTGCTCATCTGCTTGATAATCGCCAGCTGGGCGCAGGATTCATGCCTGCTCATCTGCTTGATAATCGCCAGCTGGGCGCATGATTCATTCATGCCTGCTCATCGCTGTGATAATCGCCATCTGGGCGGCCATTCATGATTCCTGCTGCTCATCTGCGTGATAATCGCCAGCTGGCGCGGGATTCATGCCTGCTCAGCTGCTTGATAATCGCCAGCTGGCTCAGGATTCATGCCTGCTCATCTGCTTGATAATCGCCAGCTGGGCGCGGGATTCATGCCTGCTCATCTGCTTGATAATCGCCAGCTGGGCGCGGGATTCATGCCTGCTCATCTGCTTGATAATCGCCAGCTGGGCACGCGGGATTCATGCCTGCTCATCTGCTTGATAATCGCCAGCTGGGCGCATGGGATTCATGCCTGCTCAGCTGCTTGATAATCGCCTGCTGGGGCATGATTCGTGCCTGCTCAGCTCCTGATAAGAGCGTCAGCTGATCAGCGCCTCTCAGTCACCTGATCATCTGCGCTGCAGCCGCGTGATCAGTGCCTGCTGAGTTCGCCTGCGGGATTTAGCGCCTGCTCATGCCTGCTGCTTGATAATCGCCAGCTGGGCGCATGATTCATGCCTGCTCATCTGCTTGATAATCGCCAGCTGGGCGCAGGATTCATGCCTGCTCATCTGCTTGATAATCTTGCCTGCTGGGCGCATGATTCATGCCTGCTCATCTGCTGATAATCGCCAGCTGGGCCGCAGGATTCATGCCTCTCGGTCAGCTGATTGATTCTTGCCTGCTGAGGCACGTGATCCGTGCCTGGAGGCTACCTGATCAGCCTGAGCAGTCTTGATAATCGCCAGCTCAGTCCAGGATTCATGCCTGCTCATCTGCGATAATCAGTGCCTGCTGGGCACGGGATTCAGCGCCTGCTCATCTGCTTGATAATCGCCAGCTGGGCGCAGGATTCATGCCTGCTCATCTGTGATAATCGCCAGCTGGGCGCATGATTCATGCCTGCTCATCTGTGATAATCGCCAGCTGGGCGCAGGATTCATGCCTGCTCAGCTGCTTGATAATCGCCAGCTGGGTGCAGGATTCATGCCTGCTCATCTGTGATAATCGCCAGCTGGGCGCATGATTCATGCCTGCTCATCTGTGATAATCGCCCAGCTGCCTGATTCATGCCTGCTCATCTGTGATAATCGCCAGCTGGGCGCAGGATTCATGCCTGCTCATCTGTGATAATCGCCAGCTGGGCCTGCAGGATTCATGCCTGCTCATCTGCTTGATAATCGCCAGCTGGGCGCAGGATTCATGCCTGCTCATCTGCTTGATAATCGCCAGCTGGGCGCGCCAGGATTCATGCCTGCTCATCTGTGATAATCGCCCAGCTGGGCGCGGGATTCATGCCTGCTCATCTGCTTGATAATCGCCAGCTGGGCGCAGGATTCATGCCTGCTCATCTGTTGATAATCGCCAGCTGGGCGCAGGATTCATGCCTGCTCAGCTGCTTGATTCTTGCCTGCTGGGGCGCATGATTCATGCCTGCTCATCTACTGGCATTCACCAGCTGCTGGCACCTCTCAGTCACCTCATCATTTGCCTGCTCATCCACGTGATCAGTGCCTGCTGGAGCGCGGGATTAGCGCCTGCTCAGCTGTGATAATCGCCAGCTGAGCCACAGGATGCATGCCTGCTCATCTGCTGATAATCGCCAGCTGGGCGCAGGATTCATGCCTGCTCATCTGTGATAATCGCCAGCTGGGCGCATGATTCATGCCTGCTCAGCTGTGATAATCGCCAGCTGGGTGGCAGGATTCATGCCTGCTCATCTGTGATAATCGCCAGCTGGCCGCGGGATTCATGCCTGCTCATCTGCTTGATAATCGCCAGCTGGGCGCAGGATTCATGCCTGCTCATCTGCTTGATAATCGCCAGCTGGGCGCAGGATTCATGCCTGCTCAGCTGCTTGATTCTTGCCAGCTGGGCGCATGATCCGTGTTGCCTGCTCATCAGCTTGATAAGTCACATGATCAGCTGGTCACCTGATTCATGCCTGCTCATCTGCGTGATAGTTGCCTGCTGGGCGCGCATGATTCATGCCTGCTCAGCTGTGATAATCGCCAGCTGGGCGCGGGATTCATGCCTGCTCATCTGTGATAATCGCCAGCTGATTCATGCGCAGGATTCATGCCTGCTCAGCTGCTTGATTCTTGCCTGAGCTGGGGCACATGATTCATGCCTGCTCATCTGCTGATCAGCGCCAGCTGGGCAGTCACATGATTCATGCCTGCTCGCCTCTCAGTCACCTGATCGTGATTTCATGCCTGCTCATCACGTGATAAGTGCCTGCTGGTTCGCGGGATTCATGCCTGCTCAGCTGCTTGATAATCGCCAGCTGGGCGCAGGATTCATGCCTGCTCATCTGTGATAATCGCCAGCTGGGCGCGCAGGATTCATGCCTGCTCATCTGTGATAATCGCCAGCTGGGCGCGCAGGATTCATGCCTGCTCATCTGCTTGATAATCGCCAGCTGGGCCGCAGATTTCATGCCTGCTCATCTGTGATAATCGCCAGCTGGGCGCGGGATTCATGCCTTCTCAGCTGTGATAATCGCCAGCTGGGCGCGGATTCATGCCTGCTCAGCTGCTTGATTCTTGCCTGCTGGGCACATGATCCATGCCTGCTCAGCTGCCTGATCAGCACCAGCTGGTCACAGGATTCAGCGCCTCTCAGTCACCTGATCACTGCGGCGGCATACGTGATCAGTGCCTGCTGAGTTACGGGATTAGCGCCTGCTCAGCTGTGATAATCGCCAGCTGGGCCGCAGGATTCATGCCTGCTCATCTGTGATAATGCGCCAGCTGGGCGCAGGATTCATGCCTGCTCATCTGCGTGATAATCCAGCCTGGCTGGGCCGTAGGATTCATGCCTGCTCGGCTGTGATAATCGCCAGCTGGGCGCATGATTCATGCCTGCTCATCTGCCACATGATAGTGCCGCCAGCTGGGCGGATTATTCGCCTGCTCAGCTGTTTGATAATGCGCTCAGCTGGGCGCTGATTCATGCCTGCTCACAGGATGCATGGATTCATGCCTGCTCATCTGCTGTGATAATCGCCAGCTGGGCGCGCGGATTCATGCCTGCTCATCTGTGATAATCGCCAGCTGGGCGCGCCAGGATTCATGCCTGCTCATCATGATAATCGCCAGCTGGCCGCGGGATTCATGCCTGCTCATCTGCTTGATAATCGCCAGCTTCGGCATGATTCATGCCTGCTCATCTGTGATAATCGCCAGCTGGGCGCAGGATTCATGCCTGCTCATCTGCGATAATCGCCAGC
>NW_027220296.1:0-27127 GCF_027580195.1 Bos mutus
CTAAGGAGCTTTTCCACGTTCAAGGTCAGGAGGGGTGGTGGTGAGGAGATACCCCTCGTCCAAGGTAAGGAGCAGTGGCTGTGCTTTGCTGGAGCAGCCGTGAAGAGATAACCTACGCCCAAGGTAAGAGAAACCCAAGTAAGATGGTGCTTGTTGCAAGAGGGCATCAGAGGGCAGACACACTGAAATCATAATCACAGAAAACTAGTCAATCTAATCATGCTAGGACCACAGCCTTGTCTAACTCAGTGAAACTAAGCCATGCCATGTGGGGCCACCCAAGACAGGCGGGTCAGGTGGAGAGGTCTGACAGAATGTGGTCCACTGGAAAAGGGAATAGCAAACCACTTCAGTATTCTTCCCTAGAGAACCCCATGAACAGTATGAAAAGGCAAAATGATAGGATACTGAAAGAGGAACTCCACAGGTCAGTAGGTGGCCAATATGCTACTGGAGATCAGTGGAGAAATAACTCCAGAAAGAATGAAGGATGGAGCCAAAGCAAAAACACTACCCAGCTGTGGATGTGACTGGTGATAGAAGCAAGGTCCGATGCTGTAAAGAGCAATATTGCATAGGAACCTGGAATGTCAGGTCCATGAATCAAGGCAAATTGGAAGTGGTCAAACAGGAGATGGCAAGAGAGAATGTCGACATTCTAGGAATCAGCAAACTAAAATGGATTGGAATGGGTGATTTGACTCAGATGATCATTATATCTACTACTGTGGGCAGGAATCCCTTAGAAGAAATGGAGTAGCCATCATGGTCAACAAGAGTCCAAACTGCAATATTTGGATGCAATCTCAAAAACAACAGAATGATCTCTCTTCGTTTCCAAGGCAAAACATTCAATATCACAGTAATCCAAGTCTATGCCCAAACCAGTAATGCTGAAGAAGCTGAAGTTGAATGTTTCTATGAAGACCTACAAGGCCTTTTAGAACTAACACCCGAAAAAGATATCCTTTTCATTATAGGGGACTGGAATGCAAAAGTAGGAAGTCAAGAAACACCTGGGGAAACAGGCAAATTTGGCCTTCGAATACGGAATGAAGTAGGGAAAAGACTAATAGAGTTTTACCAAGACAATGCACTGGTCATAGCAAACACCCTCTTCCAACAACACAAGAGAAGACTCTACAGATGGACATCACCAGATGGTCAACACAGAAATCAGATTGATTATATTCTTTGCAGCCAAAGATGGACAAGCTCTTTACAGTCAACAAAAACAAGACCAGGAGCTGACTGTGGCCCAGATCATGAACTCCTTATTGACAAATTCAGACTTAAATTGAAGAAAGTAGGGAAAACCACTAGACCATTCAGCTATGACCTAAATCAAATCCCTTATGATTGATTATACAGTGGAAGTGGGAAATACATTTAAGGGAGTAGATCTGATAGATAGAGTGCCTGATGAATTATGGATGGAGGTTCGTGACATTGTGCAGGAGACAGGGATCAAGACCATCCCCATGGAAAAGAAATGCAAAAAAGCAAAATGGCTGTCTGAGGAGGCCTTACAAATAGCTGTGAAAAGAGAAGTGAAAAGCAGAGGAGAAAAGGAAAGATACAAGCATCTGAATGCAGAGTTCCAAAGAATAGCAAGAAGAAATAAGAAAGCCTTCCTCAGGGATCAATGCAAAGAAATAGAGGCAAACAACAGAATGGGAAAGACTAGAGATCTCTTCAAGAAAATTAGAGATACCAAGGGAACATTTCATGCAACGATGGGCTCGATAAAGGACAGAAATGGTATGGACCTAACAGAAGCAGAAGATATTAAGAAGAGGTGGCAAGAATACACAGAAGAACTGTACAAAAAAGATCTACACAGCCCAGATAATCACAATGGTGTGATCACTGACCTACAGCCAGACATCCTGGAATGTGAAGTCAAGTGGGCCTTAGAAAGCATCACTATGAACAAAGCTAGTGGAAGTGATGGAATTCCAGTTGAGCTATTTCGAATCCTGAAAGATGATGCTGTGAAAGTGCTGCACTCAATGTGCCAGCAAATTTGGAAAACTCAGCAGTGGCCACAAGACTGGAAAAGGTCAGTTTTCATTCCAATCCCAAAGAAAGGCAATGCCAAAGAATGCTCAAACTACTGCACAATTGCACTCATCTCACATGCTAGTAAAGTAATGCTCAAAATTCTCCAAGCCAGGCTTCAGCAATGCATGAACCATGAACTTCCAGGTGTTCAAGCTGGTTTTAGAAAAGGCAGAGGAACCAGAGATGAAATTGCCAACATCTGCTGGATCATGGAAAAAGCAAGAGTTCCAGAAAAACATCTATTTCTGCTTTATTGACTATGCCAAAGCCTTTGACTATGTGGATCACAATAAACTGTGGAAAATTCTAAAAGAAATGGAAATACCAGACCACCTGACCTGCCTCTTGAGAAACCTGTATGCAGATCAGGAAGCAGCAGTGAGAACTGGACATGGAACAACAGACTGGTTCCAAATAGGAAAAGGAGTACGTCAAGGCTGTATATCGTCACCCTGCTTATTTAGCTTCTATGCAGAGTACATCATGAGAAATGCTGGGCTGGAAGAAGCAGAAGCTGGAATCAAGATTGCTAGGAGAAGTATCAATAACGTCAGATATGCAGATGACACCACCCTTATGGCAGAAAGTGAAGAGGAACTAAAGAGCCTCTTGATGAAAGTGAAAGTGGAGAGTGAAAAAGTTGGCTTAAAGCTCAACATTGAGAAAACAAAGATCATGGCATGTGGTCCCATCACTTCATGCAAAGAGATGGGGAAACAGTGTAAGAGTGGCTGACTTTATTTTTCTGGGCTCCAAAACCACTGCAGATCGTGACTGCAGCCATGAAATTAAAAGATGCTTACGCCTTTGACGAAAAGTTATGACCAACCTAGATAGCATGTTGAAAAGCAGAGACATTACTTTGCCAACTAAGGTCCGTCTAGTCAAGGCTATGGTTTTTCCAGTGGTCATGGATGGATGTGAAAGTTGGAGTATGAAGAAAGCTGAGCGCCGAAGAATTGATGCTTTTGAACTATGGTGTTGGAGAAGACTCTTGAGAGTCCCTTGGACTGCAAGGAGATCCAGCCAGTACATTCTGAAGGAGATCAGCCATGGGTGTTCTCTGGAAGGACTGATGCGAAAGCTGAAACGCCAGTACTTTGGCCACCTCATGCGAAGAGTTAACTCATTGGAAAAGACTCTGATGCTGGGAGGGATTGGGGGCAGGAGGAGAAGGGGACGACAGAGGATAAGATGGCTGGATGGCATCACTGACTCGATGGATGTCAGTCTGAGTGAACTCTGGGAGTTGGTGATGGACAGGGAGGCCTGGCATGATGGGATTCATGGGGTCGCAAAGAGTCGGACACAACTGAGCTGAACTGAACTGAACTGAACTGTAGATACTTTTGTGAACAAGGCCCTGAACAAGTGAGTTTGTTTAGTTTGAACAATGTTACTTGAAAGGCATTGGTATGTTACAAGTATAATCACCAAGATTATTATCAGCATTATAGTTTCAGATCCAATACTATGTATAATGCCTTGAAACCATCTTTGAGGGTCTAGCCCAGATAAATGATCAGCCTGCTGTTCAGGTAAGGTTTCCAAATTGTTGGAAGAGGGTAGACTCTTTTAAAAGATTTCAAAGGTTTCCTTTTGCAACAATTAATTGTACATTTAAGGAAACATTATTATGCATATCTTGCAAATGAATTTTTTTTTTCCCAATTGTAAGCACTATGGTTGAACCAAAGAGGAGTGATACAAAATTGAGTAGAATTCCAATCACAATTTAGTAATACTTGTTTTTGTAAATCTATTAATTGATCTCAACCCATTGGATGGCTGTTTTTAATTCCTGAATTTTATCTTGAACTTTTTCATCTTTCTGAACCTGAGTGACCCATAGAGTATGAGCATCTTTAGTCCAATTTTGAATAGTTTTGTGTTTGAATTGAAGTTTGTAAAGCAGTGTATGCGACAGCAGCAGTGGTGCAAATGGCTATTAACCCCAAAATGCCAAGAATCAACCATCTAATTAATCACTTAGATCGTCAGAGTAATTTAGTGAGTAACTGGGAGGTCAGTCCTGCCATGGGACCCTCTTTCCAGGGTCGTTGGAGATCTACTGGCAACCACAGACTATGTTGAGATTGAAGAATCAAAAGGGATTTTTGTTTTTTTTTAGAGAAATAGAGGATTTAAGACAAGTATACAATTTGCAATCTATACAAGTCACAGAACGTAAAGTCTTATTAAATTGTAAGTTTCCTATGGTGATAACCAAAGGAAGGGGAACACAAGCTTGTATAAAATATGAATGAGTGTAATGGAAGGAATAGTTACTATGACTATGACTGGTCCCTGTGAAATATCCAGTCCAAGTTCCAAGTTTTTCAGTATTTGGAGCAAGTTTCCAGATGTATCATTGTTCAGGCCCAATTTGTTTATTGAGGACAATTTGAGGGCGAGGAGGTGCCATTCAACCATCAAGCCAGCCAAGGAGTCCTTTGTCATGGAAGTGTTCCATTGAACTGTTGGTAATCTTCCATGTTACTTGAGTAACATAATCCCACATAGTACTGTTAATATCATCTGAGCAGTTAGATAACCACATACCATAGGGTCCCCAATCAACAATGGTGTAATTGGCCACAAACATTAATTTCCATGATTTAGCTGGACATCTATCTCAATAAATAGGAGTATATTTAAAACCCTTATAAGTAAACCCCTTACATTCCAATTTTTGTCCTTTTCCTAGAGTTTTGGTAGTATTGACATGGTTCTCATGAAAGGACAGGGCAGTAAACAGTCTAAACAATGTGTGGAAGTTCTTTTGGAGGCAGGATGAAAGCCCACGTTTGTTGACTAACATTAATACATAATTCTGCTGGGCCCATGCATAAAGGAAGGATTTTATAGCCTAGAGAAATGTTAACTAATCTTCCTTCTTCCTCAGGATGAGAAGTCCCCTCCAAGCTCCAAGGAGGAGGCATATGTACTGAAGTCATTAGTGGATACAACTGGTCCTATATCTGTCCATTCTACAACCTGCAATAAAGGGGGGTTAGGTATATAAGGCCAATAAGTGTGATTAATCAAGTCAGCCTGAGTGGGGAAGCAAAAGCAAGCAAAGCAAGCATAGCAACAAAAATATTTTCAGGATTCCAAGGCATTCTCTGTTGAGAAACCAGATTTTCAGCTTGATTAGTAAGGGTTTTTATCTGTCCCCAAGTGGGGAGATCATAAGGTTGATGACCTCAAGTGCAGTGTTTCTTGGAAATTTTTAAAGTCGCCATGGCTTGTACTGGAAACTCCTCCTCCTGGGGATTTTGCCATTTCTTCTCTATCTTGAATGCCGGTGGCTCCCCTGGGGTGGATCTTCTGAAGAGGGAGCCACCTGATTTTGTTGGGTCCATCTGGAGAAATACAAGCATACCCCTTTTCCTGTAATATTAATTTTCCAGATTTCCATTGTTTAGTCAACCCATCTTGATACCAAATGGGCAGAGGAGGGAGGAAATATCCTTCAATGCCTCAAAATGTTTTTCTGCTTTGTCAAAATATCCCTTGCAGCAATTTGTTTAAAATTTTTAAACAAATAAAGCTGTATTAACAATAGTTATAGGATTAAAGAATATATTGCGTTGGAATCTGTTGGGGTCCTTTAATGGACCAGAACCTGGCAGTCTGGAGTCGATGATAAGAAAGTGAAAGAGAGAGAGAGAAAGAAAGACACGGGGACTCAAGCTCTGATGGAGCAAAGGTGCTTTAATGATCTTTCTGTGAGTATATATAGGCTGTTGTACAAGAAATTTCTTTTGATAATGATAAAGATCAGAAAACCAAACGTATAGCAACTGTTACCAAGGGAACAAAGGATTAATAATGGTCACAAGGTCAGGAGACAATCCGTATCTCAAGAAAGAGGATTGAGACTAAGCAGTTTTGTTGTAAGGAGAATGTTTACTGAAGGCGTTTCAAGCCTGTCTCATCCTATGACCTCAGTCCTGGGAGTGGTGTGCCATTCCATTGGTTTCTGACAACAGAAACTGATAAAGAACAGAGGATTTATGAGGAACAACACATTGGAATCCTCCTGTTAAACATTCCCTGACAATTCCCCCTTATTTATATTATTTTAAAAAGGGTTCTGACCATTTGAGTTTGTTTAGTTTTAAAAATTTTTTGCATGAAGGCAATGGTGAACGACAAATATAATTGTCAAGACAATCACCAAAATTACAGTTCCAGACCCAGGGCTTTGAGTAATGCTTTGAAACCATCAGCATGGGTCTAACTCAGATAATTGATCAGCTAGTTTGTTCATCTAAAGTTTCCAAATTCGTGAAGAGGGCAGATTTTTAGAAAAGGTTTCAAAGATTTCTTTTTGTAATAATTGTACATTCAGAGAGGCATTATCATGTGTGTTTTGTAAATGAAATTTGATTTGTTCCCAGTTGTAGGTACTATTATTGAATGGAACAGGTGTAACACAAAATTGAGTAGAATTCCAATCCCATTTTAGCATCACCTGTTTTTGTACATCTATTAATTGATCTCCAACCCATTTGATGACTGTTTTTAGTTCCTGTATTTCATCTTGAATATCCTCATCTATCTGAGCCTGAGTGGCCCACATAGTATGAGTATCTTTAGTCCAATTTTGGATAAAATTATGTGTTTGAATTGAGGTTTGTAAAGCAATGCCAGTGATGGCAGCAGTGGTGCAAATAGCTATTAATCCCAAAATGCCAAGAACCAGCCATCCAATGAATCCTTTAGATCACTGGAGCACTTTAGTAAGTAACTGGGAAGCAAGTCCAGCCATGGGGCCTTCTTCCCAGGGCTGCTGGAAATTTATTGGTAACCACAGACTACATCGAGATTGAAGAATCAAAAGGGATTCATTTCTTAAGGAAACAGAAGAGTTAAGACAAGTATATAATTTGCAATTTATACAAGTTACAGAACATAAAGTCTTATTGAATTGTAAACTTCCTATAGCTAGAACAAAAGGAAGGGGAACACAAGCTTGTATGAAATATGATTGATTATCATGAAAGAAATAGTTTCTATGACTACGATTGGTCCCTGTGAAATGTCCAGTCCAAGTCCCAAGTTCTTCCGTGCTCGAAGCAAGTTTCCAGGTGTCCCATTGTTCAGGCCCAATCTGTTTATCAAGGAAGATTGAGGATGAGGGGGGTGCCATTCCACTGTCAAGCCACCCTAGAAGTCCTTTGTCATGGTAATGTTCCATTGTAGTGTTACTAACCTATGGTTCTTGAGTAGCATAATCACACATAGTGCTGTTAATATCATCTGAGCAGTTAGATAACCACATACCATGGGGTCCCCAATTGGCAATTGTATGATTAGCCACAAACATTAATTTTCCTGATTTGGCCTGACATTTGTCCCAACGAGCCAGAGTATATTTAAAGTTCTTATTAGTAAACCCTTTGCATAGTGTTCTTTGTTCTTTCCCTAACGTTTCAGTAGTATAAAACATGGTTCACGGACAAAGAAAGGGCAGTAAATAATCTAAGGAATGTCCGAAAGTCCTCTTTTGGAGGCAGGGCAAAAGCCCAAGTTTGTCTGCTAATGTTTATGCATAATTTTGCTGGGCCCATACACAAAGGAAGGACTTCATAACCTAGAGAGCTATTAATTAATTTCCTTCTTCTTCAGGGTGTGAGGGCCCTTTAAGGGCCAGGGAGAAGGCATATGTATGGAATCATTGGTTAATACGATTGGTCCTTTCTCCGTCCATTCTACAACCTGAAGTAAAGGGGGTTGGGTATGTAAGCCAGTAAATGTGATTGATTAGTTCAGCTTGAGCGGGGAGGGGTTGGGGGGAGGCGCAAGCAAGCAAAGCAAGCAGGGCAAGAAAAATATTTTCAGGACTCCGAGGCATTCTCTATTGAGAAACCTGATTTTCAGCTTGATTAGTAAGGGTTTTTATTTGTCCCCAAGAGGGGAGATCATAAGGTTGATGCCACGAGGGTGGTGCTTTCTGGAGATCTTTAGAGCCGCCATGGCCTGTATTGGAATTTCTTCCTCCTGGGGTTTTTGTTGTCTCGCCTCTATGTTGAGGCCGGGGGGGCCCTCTTGGGTCGGATTTTCCAAAGAGAAGCCCATGTGAGTTCGTTGGATCCATCTGGGGAAACACAGGCCTACCCCTTTCCCTATAAGATTAATTTCCCAGATTTCCATTGTTTATTCAACCTGTCTTGGTACCAAATGGACAGAGAAAGAGAAGAGTCCTTCAATTCCTCAAAATGTTTTTCTGCTTGTGTCAAGATATCTCCTTGCAGTAAGTTTAAAAAATTTAAATAAATATTAAAAATAGTTATAGGCTTAAAGAATGTATTGCATTGGAATCTAGTAAAGTCTGCTCTGGATAAGGAAGATAAAAGTGTTTCTGTGTATTCCCCCTTATTTAATTTTTTATTTGTAGTTTCAGTGTGTAATGTGTTTGGTTAACTATGTCTTGTGCTTGTGGTTTATAAGAAATGCCTGTAATCTGTTTAATAGAGAATGAATGTAAAAATTGTTTGAACTGCTTTGAAATATAGGCAGGGCCATTGTCTGTTTTTATAGAATTAGGTGTTCTCATTATTGCAAAGTAAGCTAACAGGTGGGTTATAACATGTCATGTAGTTTCATCTCGGAGAGGTGTGGCCCATATAAAAAAAGACTTTGTATCAATCAAGACATGTAGAAAGAAAGAGGGAGAAGGTTCAGAGCAATGAGTTACATCCATTTGCCATAAAATTCTCTTTCATTTGTCAGAAACCTTTTTTATATGTTTGTGTTCATCATTTTGGAGTTCCCTGGTGGCTCAGGTGGTAAATCGTCTGTCTACAATGCGGGAGACCCGGATTCGATCCCTGGGTCCGGAAGATCCTCTGGAGAAGGAAATGGCAATCCACTCCAGTACTATTGCCTGGAAAATCCATGGGCAGAGGAGCCTGGTAGGCTACAGTCCATGGGGTCGCAAAGAGTCGGACACAACTGAGCGACTTCACTTCACTTTGGTGGAAAACTATCTTGACTGTAATAACTGTAGTCATCTGGTTCTTGCTGTTTGCTTTTATATCTGTAACTATATAATGAACTTTGTATCTAAGTGGCTTAGGCATTTAAATTACAAGTGATTGTTCATGCTCCTGCAGTTTCCACTGCCTCCTCTAGCTATTACTCAGGACCCCTGGATCAGAGACCCTCAATATGAGGATAAGGAGAATATGTTGCCTCAACAATTTAGGGTCTACGCCCCTTCCCAGCGGGAAGAAGTTACAGAACGGTTTCTCCACCCCTTTCCCTGGCAACAATATTCTCCTAAAAGCAGGAGGAAATGAAAGAGTTAAAGCTTAGGCAGGCAGTCCAAGGCCCTGTAAGGAGGAGACAAACATTCTCATTCATGCTTTCCTTAAACCTTGTGCAACAATGTATCTTGCCAGAGAACTGATCTTTCTTTAGGTCCAGAACTAATGATCACACAGCAGAATGTCTTAGTCATGGAAATGCTTTTCTTAGGCTCTATCTTAATGATTATAATTGCAACAAATCTTGCCTGGGAAGCTATATCTCAAGACTTGTACCCCTGCTTACACAGCAACAGTATATCTTGCATAGAGACATTGTCTGGAACCTGTTCTCCCTGGCTAATCTTGTACCAAAGTTATCTCAGCATGTATGTCTTGAGAAAGGGCCTAATAGACTTCTTACAACGTTGAGGTATTATTTTTATCTGTTCTCAGCACAAGTTGAGAGGTATATAAGGTCCCACTTAAACTAATGAGGTGGATACTCTTTCTACCCCCATAAACCTTCTGCCTTTTACTTGACTGATCTAGTTTGACTTCTAAAGGAATTACTGTTCACCCTGTGAAGAAAGCTGAATGCCGAAGAATTGATGCTTTTGAACTGTGGTGTTGGAGAAGACTCTTGAGAGTCCCTTGGACTGCAAGGAGATCCAACCAGTCCATTCTGAAGGAGATCAGCCCTGGGACTGCTTTGAAGGGAATGATGCTGAAGATGAAACTCCAGTACTTTGACCACCTCATGTGAAGAGTTGACTCACTGGAAAAGACTCCGATGCTGGGAGGGATTGGGGGCAGGAGGAGAAGGGGACGACAGAGGATGAGACGGCTGGATGGCATCACTGACTCGATGGACTTAAGTCTGAGTGAACTGCAGGAGTTGGTGATGGACAGGGAGGCCTGGTGTGCTGCGATTCATGGGGTCACAAAGAGTCAGACACGACTGAGCGACTGAACTGATTTGTTCTCCAGATGCACTTATATTTTCTCTCTTGCTCCCTCTGACTGTTCTTCCCCTTCATTCCGTATTCCAAGGCCAAAATTTCCAAGGCCAAATTTTGGCCTTGGAATACAGAATGAAGCAGGGCAAAGACTCGTAGAGTTTTGCCAAAAAAAATGGACTGGTCATAACAAACACCCTCTTCCAACAACACAAGTGAAGACTCTATACATGGACATCACCAGATGGTCAACACCCTAATCAGATTGATTATGTTCTTTGCAGCCAAAGATGGAGAAGCTCTATACAGGCAGCAAAAACAAGACCAGGAGCTGACTGTGGCTCAGACCATGAACTCCTTATTGCCAAATTCAGACTTAAATTGAAGAAAGTAGGGACAACCACTAGACCATTCAGGTATGACCTAAATCAAATCCCTTATGATTATACAGTGGAAGTGAGAAATAGATTTAAGGGCCTAGATCTGATAGAGTGCCTGATGAACTATGGAATGAGGTTCGTGACATTGTACAGGAGACAGGGATCAAGACCATCCCCATGGAAAAGAAATGCAAAAAGGCAAAATGGCTGTCTGGGGAGGCCTTACGAATAGCTGTGAAAAGAAGAAAAGCAAAAAGCAAAGGAAAAAAGGGAAGATATAAACATCTGAATGCAGAGTTCCAAAGAATAGCAAGAAGAGATAAGAAAGCCTTCTTCAGTGATCAATGCAAAGAAATAGAGGCAAACAACAGAATGGGGAAGACTAGAGATCTCTTCAAGAAAATCAGAGATACCAAAGGAATATTTCATGCAAAGATGGACTTGATAAAGGACAGAAGTGGTATGGACCTAACAGCAGAAGATATTAAGAAAAGAATACAAAGAAGAACTGTACAAAAAAGATGTTCACGACTCAGATAATCATGATGCTGTGATCACTGATCTAGAGCCAGACATCCTGGAATGTGAAGTCAAGTGGGCCTTAGAAAGCATCACTACGAACAAAGCTAGTGGAGCTGATAGAATTCCAGTTGAGCTATTCCAAATCCTGAAAGATGATGCTTTGAAAGTGCTGCACTCAATATGCCAGAAAACTTGGAAAACTCAGCAGTGGCCACAGGACTGGAAAAGGTCAGTTTTCATTCCAATCCCAAAGAAAGGCAATGCCAAAGAATGCTCAAACTACCGCACAATTGCACTCATCTCACACGCTAGTAAAGTAATGCTCAAAATTCTCCAAGCCAGGCTTCAGCAATATGTGAACCGTGAACTTCCTGATGTTCAAGCTGGTTTTAGAAAAGGCAGAGAAACAAACCAGAGATCAAATTGTCAACATCTGCTGGATCATGGAAAAAGCAAGAGAGTTCCAGAAAAATATCTATTTCTGCTTTATCAACTATGCCAAAGCCTTTGACTGTGTGGATCACAATAAACTGTGGAAAATTCTGAAAGAGATGGGAATACCAGACCACCTTATCTGCCTCTTGAGAAATTTGTATGCAGGTCAGGAAGCAACAGTTAGAACTGGACATGGAACAACAGACTGGTTCCAAATAGGAAAAGGAGTATTTCAAGGCTGTATATTGTTACCCTGTTTATTTAACTTATATGCAGAGAACATCATGAGAAACGCTGGACTGGAAGATACCAAGCTGGAATCAAGATTGCCGGGAGAAATATCAATAACCTCAGATATGCAGGTGACACCACCCATATGGCAGAAAGTGAAGAGGAACTCAAAAGCCTCTTGATGAAAGTGAAAGTGGAAAGTGAAAAAGTTGGCTTAAAGCTCAACATTCAGAAAACTAAGATCATGGCATCCAGTCCCATCACTTCATGGGAAATAGATGGGGAAACAGTGGAAACAGTGTCAGACTTTATTTTTCTGGGCTCCAAAATCACTACAGATGGTGACTGCAGCCATGAAATTAAAAGACGCTTACTCCTTGGAAGGAAAGTTATGACAACCTAGACAGCATATTCAAAAGCAGAGACATTACTTTGCCAACAAAGGTCCGTCTAGTCAAGGCTATGGTTTTTCCAGTGGTCATGTATGGATGTGAGAGTTGGACTGTGAAGAAGGCTGAGCACTGAAGAATGGACGCTTTTGAACTGTGGTGTTGGAGAAGACTCTTGAGAGTCCCTTGGACTGCAAGGAGATCCAACCAGTCCATTCTGAAGGAGATCAGCCCTGGGATTTCTTTGGAAGGAATGATGCTAAAGCTGAAACTCCAGTACTTTGGCCACCTCATGTGAAGTGTTGACTCATTGGAAAAGACTCTGATGCTGGGAGAGATTGGGGCAAAAGGAGAAGGGGACGACAGAGGATGAGATGGCTGGATGGCATCACTGACTCGATAGACATGAGTCTGAGTGAACTCCGGGAGTTGGTGATGGACAGGGAGGCCTGGCGTGCTGTGATTCATGGGGTCACAAAGAGTCGGACATGACTGAGCGACTGATCTGATCTCTTCCTCTGCCCATTTAGTATCAAGAAAGGCTAACTAAGCAATGGAAATCTGGGAAATTAATCTTACAGGTAAAGGGGTATGCTTGTATTTCTCCAGATGGATCCAACGAACTCAGTTGGCTTCCTCCTCGGAAGATCCGCCCCAGGGGAGTGTCCAGTGTTCAAAATAAAGACCAAAAAACAAAACCGCGGGAGGAAAATATTCCAATACAGGTCATGGCAGCTCTAAAAATCTTCAAGAAGCACTGCCCTCGATGTCATCGACCTCATGATCTCCCTACTTGGGGACAAATAAAAACCCTTACTAATCAAGCTGAAAATCTGGTTTCTTAACAGGGAATGCCTTGGAATCCAGAAAATATTTTTGTTGCTATGCTTGCTTTGCTTGCTTTTGCTTCCCCTGCTCAAGCTGAATTAATTAACCATACTTACTGGGCCTATATACCCAACCCCCCTTTACTGCAGGTTATAGAATTGACAGATAAAGGACCAATCGTATCCACCAATGACTCAGTACATATGCCTCCTCGTTGGAGCTTGGAGGGGCCTTTTCATCCTGAGGAAGAAGGGAGAATAATTAATATTTCTCTAGGGTATGAAGTCCTTCCTCTCTGCATGGGTCCAGCAGAATTATGCATTAACATTAGCTGACAAACATGGGCTTTCATTCTGCCTCCAAAAGAAGAACTTTCAGACATTGCTTGGACTGTTTACTGCCCTTTCCTTCTAAGAGAACCATGTCAACACTACTGAAACTCTAAGAAAAGGACAAAAATCATTATGCAAAGGGTTTACATATAAGAACTTTAAATATACTGTTGTTCATATATATATATATATAGATGTATAGCTAAATATGAAATATACAGATGTCAAGCTAAATCAGGGAAATTAATGTTTGTGGCCAATTACACTATTGTTGATTAGGGACCCTATGGTATGTGGCTGTCTAACTGTTCAGATGATATTAATAGCACTGTATGTGATTATGCCACTCAAGTAGCATAGAAGGTTAATAATACTATGATGGAACATTACCATGACAAAGGACTTCTTGGCTGGCTTGATGGTGAAATGGCACCCCTTCACCCTCGAATCATGCTCAATAAACGGATTGGGCCTGAACAATGGGACATCTGGAAAGTTGCCACAAGTACCGAAGAACTTGGAACTTGGACTGGATATTTCATGGAGACCAGCTGTGGTCATAGTAACTATTCCTTTCATTATAATCATTCATATTTTATACAAACTTCTGTTCCCCTTCCTTTTGTTATAGCTATAGGGAACTTGCAGTTTAATAAGACTTATGTTCTGTGACACGTATAGATTGCAAATTGTATACTTGTCTTAATTCCTATGTTTCTTTGAAAAACGAATCCCTTTTGATTCTTCAATCTCGATGTAATCTATGGTTGCCAGTAGATCTCCAACGACCCTGGGAAGAGGGTCCCAATGCAGGACTTGCCTCCCAGTTACTTACTAAATTACTTTGATGATCCAAACGATTCACTGGATGGTTAATTCTTGGAATTTGGAGATTAATAGCCATTTGCACTACTGCCGCTGTCGGAGGCATTGCTTTACAAACCTCAATTCAAACACACAACTTTATGCAAAATGGGACCAAAGATGCTCATACTATGTGGATCACTCAGGCTCAGATAAATGAGGAAGTTCAAGATGAAATACAGGAAATAAAAACAGCCATCCAATGGGTCGGCGATCAATTAATAGATTTACAAAAACAAGTTGTACTAAAATGTGACTGGAATTCTACTCAATTTTTTATTACCCCTGTTTAGTTCAACTATAGTGCCTACTATTGGGAAAAATCAAATTTCATTTGCAAGACATACATGATAATGCTTCCTTAAATGTACAATTATTACAAAAGGAAATCTTTGAAACCTTCTCTAAGAGTCTACCCTCTTCCAACAATTTGGAAACCTTAGTGGAACAGCTAGCTGATCAATTATCTGGGCTAGACCCTCAAGGATGGTTTCAAAGAATTACACATACTATTGGATCTGGAGCTATAATGCTGATAATTATCCTGGTGATTATATTTGTAGTATACTGATGCTTTTCAACTAAAATTGTTCAAACTAAACAAACTCAATTGGTCAGGGCCTTTTTCACAAAAAGTATCTACAGTCACCCCCAATTATGAAAAAATAAAAAAGGGGGAATTGTCAGGGGACATTCAACTTTAAGGGATCCAATATATTGCATTTTCTTCCTTTGTGTCCCATTTCTCAAGACTCTGTTCCTTATCAGTTTCTGGAAAACATTGGAAAAGTCCCTGATTAGCTTTATTCAATGATTGATGCATTGGGCAGAATTCAACCTGATAAATGGGTGCACCAATGAGCCTGATACAGTGGACAGAATCAGGATGTTGAGGGTATTTTCATGTGCATTTTGATTGTGTATCTATTACAGATTTTTGGCTTATTGTTACTATGAAGTTTTTATTTAGATATGGGCTCCTGGTGTTTCTTAGACTTGGGTGACTGTTTCCTTTCAAAGATTAGAGTGGTTTCAGCTGTTTTCTCCTCCTAAGATCTTTCCTGTCTTCTTCTGAGACCCTACAGGGCAAATATTAGTGGCTTGTTGTCCCAGAGGCCTCTTAAAATGTCCTCCTTTTATTCTTTTTTATCCTGTTCAGTAGTGGTGATTTTCAGTGCTCTTTCTTCTGCTCACTGATGTGTTTTCTGCCTCATTTAGCCTGTTCTGATTCATTTTACTTTCTGGTTTTGTTTTGTTTTTTTTCATTTCATTTACTATATTCTTCAGTTCTGTTTGGTTGGTTGTTATATTTTCCAAGTCTTCATTAAATCCTTCTCATTTCTCAGGTCATGCATTCTTCTCCCAAGTTCTTTGATCATGTTTACTATCATTACTTTGAACTCTTTCAGGTAGATTGTCTATCTCCACGTTACTTAGTTCTTCTAGGGTTTTGTCTTGTTCCTCCCTCTGAAACATATTCCTCTGTCACCTCGTTTTGTGTAAATTTCTATTTGTATTTTAATCTATCTGGTAGCGTAGTTACGTTTCTTGACCTTGGAGAAGTGGCCCTCTGCAGAAGATATCCCAGGCATCCTTCTCCTAATCCAAGAGCCAGAGGACATCTGATCCCAGGGTGGTGTCCCACGTGTATTTGTGGACTTGGTTTGCAAGCTGTGGGGCTCGACTTTTCTTGCTTTTTGTATATGCCCCCTGATGTGAAGAGCCAACTCATTGGAAAAGACCCTGATGCTGGGAAAGATTGAGAACAGGAGGAGAAAGGGGCAACAGAGGACTAGAGGGTTGAATGACATCACTGATTCAATGGATATGAGTTTGAGCAAACTCTGGGAGATGGTGAAGGACAGGGAAGCCTGGCATGCTGCAGGCCATGAGGTCACAAAGAGTTGGACACGACTGATCCGGCTGACCAACAGACCCTGCTGTGTGAGGCTGGTCCGGAGGCTTGTGCCTGCACAGTGGTGGTTAGAACTGGGTCTTGACCCTTTTGTGGATAGAGTTACATCAAAAGGCATGTGTACAGGAAGCCTTTGGACAGCCTGTCTGCTGATGGTTAGGGCTACATCCTGGCCCTTTCATCCTTTGGCCTTAGGGGCCCCATTGCTGTAGCCTACACGTTCTGAGTGGAGCCAGTGTCAGGCCAAGATGGAGATCTCACGCAGATGAGTGCTCTCTGATAGTTCTGCCCTCAGGATCTGTGTCCCACAGCACAGCCCACCCCTACCCCGGAGATCCTTCAAGATCAGCAGGCAGGTCCCACCATCCAGGATCCTAGAAAACGATTGTGTTTTGCCCTTCATCTCAGCTTCGTCTCAGTGTGCATGAGGTTTCGTCTGCACCTGTTAAGAGTTAAGTCTCTGTTTTCCCCATTCCTGTGGGTCCCCTGTAGTCAGGGCCCACTGGTCTTCAAAAGTAAATAAAGATCTCTATGGCCTTATTCATTGATTCATGGGTTGGTCAGCATCCCACCTGGTAAATAACATGTGCTCCCAGAAGCTGTTTGTCCTCTTTACACCAAGGTATATATGAACCAGTGGGTTGTTTTCAAGCTTTTGTAACCTGAATATGCTCATAACTGCCATGACATGAACAAAGTAGGTGCAGCGAAGAAGCTGAGTTTCTTTAGGGGTGGAGTTAACTTCCATGAAAAAAACTGAAATGGCAAAATGGTGAAATGAAATGTTTAATTTGGGAGTTGGCTGTGATCAGGTGCTTGAAAGTCAAGTGAGTAGACTTGCACAAGCACACAGTGAAGGGAATGACTATGGATTCCAACTGTATTTTGTGACAGGAAACTAGTCTCCAGGGCCAAATGCCTGCAAACCATCCTGCCGTTTCTCAGTGTTGTGTTCATATTTAGAGCCCGAAGATCTTGCAGAGAAAGTGAGATGTGTTCTTTGTTCCCAACCGAAAATACTTTCCTTGATAACTGATGTTAAATTGGACTCAAATTCACTTTTATATCACAGTTTGAGAATCCCTGTTTTAATGCTTTATACATGCTATCTTTTTGAATTTGAACTCCAAAATAAGTACTGATGTTGTTTCTCGTTTCCTATATGAAGGAACTTGAATGGATCAAAAGCACCCCATCCCAGGAAGTGACTAAATCGGAGCTTGAATCCACGTTGTCTCACCTCAAGGATCTGTTCACCATGTTGCTACACTGAGGCCTTGGTTGTTGGCATGGCTACAGTAATTCTTGTTGCAGTTGACAGGGCCGAGGTGCAGGCAGGCACAAAGCGTGGGACAAGTCACCTTGTCCCAGTTGTATTTCTGGGGAAACTGCTGAGGGGAGGCTCCCTGAGGTGGCACCTCAGGCAGCAGACCAAGTGCAGGTGCGCTCTGCATATAGGAATTCTGAGAGTAGGGCCATCCACCAGCCTTGTGCTCACAAAAATCAAATGCTGCTGGTCAGTTAGGATGATCTCAGTGTATTTACAAAGATCTGTTGGAAGAACTTAACAGAAAAACCTGAACAAAACTGTTTGGCCAATCCAATAAATATCTGTGTCCAGTGGGCCACCTCCAGAAGAAAAAGACAAGGAATAAACATTTTATTGATGTATTTAGATTGTTTTTTTAAGACCTAATTCTTTTGCATAGTTTAGTCTGTAGAATAGTGAAAATATAACTTTTTTTTTATTTTTTTTTTAATTTTTTTTCATGCCTTTTTTTAAATGGACAATATTGTATTAGCCTTTTGCCAAATGGATTCAAATCCAGGCAAAAATACTGCAGTGGATGGAGTGAGATGTTCTT
The DNA here is from genome assembly GCF_027580195.1 of Bos mutus. Lineage (NCBI taxonomy): Eukaryota > Metazoa > Chordata > Mammalia > Artiodactyla > Bovidae > Bos > Bos mutus. The sequence goes on from NW_027220296.1 coordinate 18,041, forward strand.
TCCTCCAGGGAACCCTCCTCCTGATCTAGGGATCAAACTGATCCTCCCTCTACGTGGACTCCCAGTCACTTTTAAGTGCCCCAAGCATCCCTGTTAACTTTATCACAATATCCTGGACTTTGAACTTTTTCATTACATGATATTATTCATGTTTTCAATGAATTTTCCCAAGATCTCCCCACCCTCCCTCTCCCACAGAGTCCATAAGAGGATCTATCCAATCAGTTGTCTTTGTGCAGTCACCTCAGGTTCATTCTTTACCATCTTTCCAAATTCAATATATATTGGTGCCAAGTTTGTAGTAATTGGACAAGATTGTATTCTGAGGTTTTTCTTTCTGAGGAAGAGATAAAACTCTTTAGGCAAGGTTCCATTATCTATTAGAAATCATCTCATTAGAACTGAGGATCCAAATGAAATTCTTTTTAATGGCTGAGTAGCCTTTGGCACTCCATTCATATATGTACCACAGCTTTCAAATTGCCTGTTGCTCCAGAGTGGGTGTTGAGAAACTTTTGCATTCCAGTTCCCTTGAAAAACATCTTTTGGTGTTAATGCAAACTAGTACAGCCATTTACAAAAACTGTTGGAGAGCTTGTTCAGTAAAAACTGGAAATAGAACTGCCTTTGATATTGCAATATCTTTGCTGTGGGAAATGAACACTGAGAAACCATTCTGGAATTTTTGACATTGCATAAACATTGCATTTTGGACACTTGTTTATAAGAGCCAGGACATTCTTTAATAGATGCCTGCCCACAGTAGCAGATGAATGGATAAGAAAATGTAACTTTTATATGCACCATGTGTGTTTGCTAAGGCGCTTTAGTCATGCCTGACTCTTTGTGACCCTATGGACTGTAGCCCCCAGCCTCCTCTGTCCATGGGATTCTCCAGGCAAAAATACTGGAGTGGATTGCCATGCTCTCCTCCAGGGTATGTTGCTGACCTAGGGATCAAACTCTTCTTTACCACTAGCGCCACCATGACCCAGTGATAAGTGCCTTGTTGTGGTAGTCCGGAAACAAACCCACAATATCTCCAGACCATGTCTTTAGTTACATTTCATCAGTCAGTGTTGCCAATGAATGTTTAAATAAAATGTAGGTACACTGATTACCGTATAATCCTAGAAGAGAGATTATCCAAGGTGAAGTTGTATTTGTTTAGGCAAGAGTGGTTCATTCTGATAGAGGAGACACATTTCCTTTTAGCCAAGAACAAGTCTAAATTGGTGCCAACTACTGAAATAATTGGACAAGATTGTGGTTGCTGATGTTTAGAAGAGAATCATGAGGAAGAGATAAAACCCTTTAGAGTAACAATAATTTATTATCTGTTAGAAATCATATCATAATTAATGGAGGACTAAAAGAGAAACTCTTGGCAGAGCTCTATTAGCCTTTGCCCTGCTTCATTCTGTACTCCAAGGCCAAATTTGCCTGTTACTCCAGGTGTTTCTTGACTTCCTACTTTTGCATTCCAGTTCCCTATAATGAAAAGGACATCTTTTTTGGGTGTTAGTTCTAGAAGGTCTTGTGGGTCTTCATAGAACTGTTCGACTTCAGCTTCTTCAGTGTTCCTGGTTGGATTACTGTGATATTGAATGGTTTGCCTTGGAAATGAACAGAGGTCATTCTGTCGTTTTGAGATTGCATCCAAGTACTGCATTTTGGACTCTTGTTGACTATAACGGCTACTCCATTTCTTCTAAGGGATTCCTGCCCACAGTAGTAGATATAATGGTCAAAGTTAAATTCACCCATTCCAGTCCATCTTAGTTCGCTGATTCATAAAATGTCAATGTTCACTTTTGCCGTCTCCTGTTTGACCACATTCAATTTGCCTTGATTCATGGACCTGACATTCCAGGTTCCTTAGCAATATTGCTCTTTACAGCATTGAACTTTGCTTCTATCACCAGTCCCATTCCACAACTGGGTGTTGTTTTTCTTTGGCTCCATCCTTTCATTCTTTCTGGAGTTATTTCTCCACTGATCTCCAGTAGCATATTGGGAACCTACCGACCTGGGGAGTTCATCTTTCAGTGTCCTATCTTTTAGCCTTTTCATACTGTTCATGGGGTTCTCAAGACAAGAATACTGAAGTGTTTTGCCATTCCCTTCTCCAGTGGGCCACATTCTGTCTGACCTCTCCACCATGACCCATCCATCTTGGGTGGCCCCACACAGCATGGCTTAGTTTCACTGAGTTAGACAAGGCTGTTGTCTGTGTGATCAGACTGGTTAGCTGTCTGTGATTGTGGTTTCAGTCTGTCCATCCTCTGATACCCTCTCTCAGTGCCTACCATCTTATTTGTGTTTCTCTTACCTTGGACATGGGGTATCTCTTCATGGCTGCTCCAGCAAAGCGCAGCCACTGCTCCTTACCTTGGACATGGGATAGCTCCTCTCGGCCACCACCCCTGACCTTGGACATGGGGTAGCTCCTCTCCACCGCTGCCCCTGACCTTGGATGTTGGGTAGGTCCTCTCAGCTGCTGCCCCTGGCCTTGGACGAGGGGCAACTCCTCTTGGTCATCCTTGTTAAAGGCCACAAAAAACAAGCTGCATTCTCAGTTAGTGGTACACCGGTGTGGTGCATTTTCAGATCCAGTAAGTGATAAAACTGTTTAGCTTGTGAAATCAACCAGAGAGTTCCAGAAACACATCTATTTCTACTTTATTGACTATGCCAAAGCCTATGACTGTATGGATCACAATAAACTGGAAAATTCTGAAAGAAATGGGAATACCAGACCACCTGACCTGTCTCCTGAGAAAACTGTATGCAGGTCAGGAAGCAACACTTAGAACTGGACATGGAACAAAAGACTGGTTCCAAATAAGACAAGGAGTATTTCAAGGCTGTATATTGTCACCTTGCTTATTTAACTTATATGCAGAGTACATCATGAGAAACCCTGGGTTGGAAGAAGCACAAGCTGGAATTCAAGATTGCTGGGAGAAATATCAATAACCTCAGATATGCAGATGACACCACCCTTATGGCAGAAAGTGAAGAGGAACTAAAGAGCCTCTTGATGAAAGTGAAAGAGAAGAGTGAAAGTTGGCTTAAAGCTCAACATTCAGAAAACGAAGATCATGGCATCCGGTCCCATCACTTCATGGCAAAGAGATGGGGAAACTGTGGAAACAGTGGCTGACTTTATTTTTCTGGGCTCCAAAATCACTGCAGACGGTGATTGCACCCATGAAATTAAAAAACGCTTACTCCCTGAAAGGAAAGTTATCGCCATCCTGGACAGAATATTAAGAAACTGAGACATTACTTTGTCAACAAAGGGCAGTCTAGTCAAGGCTATGGTTTTTCCAGTGGTCACGTATGGATGTGAGGGTTGTTCTGTGAAGAAAGCTGAGCATGGAAGAATTGATGCTTTTGAACTGTGGTGTTGGAGAAGACTCTTGAGAGTCCCTTGGACTGCAAGGAGGTCCAACCAGTCCATCCTAAAGGAGATCAGTCCTGAGTGTTCATTTGAAGGACTGATGTTGAAGCTGAAAGTCTAATACTTTGGCCACCTGATGCAAAGAGCTGACTCATTGGAAAAGACCCTGATGCTGGGAAAGATTGAGGGCAGGGGAGAAGGGGACTGCAGAGGATGAGATGGTTGGATGGCATCACTGTCTCAATAGACATGGATTTTGGTGGACTCTGGCAGTTGGTGATGGACAGGGAGGTGGTTCATGGGGTTGCACAGAGTCAGACATAACTGAGCGACTGAACTGAACTGAACACCTAATTGATATGTAACATAATCTATCTACCATGTTCTCATTCCACATTTTCTATGTCCTTCATTTAATCCCAAAAGAGGAATACTCAAGACATCTGGCTCCTCCCATGGCTGGAATTCCTCAGGGATGTGTGACCTGTTTGCTAAACATGAATGCCTGGCTTTGACATATTACCTTTTAATCTTTCTCCAGGCATTGCTTTCCCTGCAAAGTTTAACTACTAGTATAATGAAAGTCATCAGCAGACTCCTGGTAGGGGAGCACCTGTAAGAAATCTTTCTCTTACCCCCAATGTGAAATATATAATTTATACACCACACCCACCTAGATAAAATTGCACAACAAGTAAATTAGCTTCCATAAGTACATGATCTGATTTGTCAAGGAATAAGGTTTATATTTGAGATGCTCAGTATGAGGTTTGTAGTCCTTATCAAACTCTGTACGTGTTCTGTGTCTGGTATCCTTTAACCCATGGCCCTTCAATCTAAGAGTCATGCCATCCTGGCAGCTGACCAGCCATAAGGCGATTTCTCAAAAGCCAAACAATACATGGCTTTTGTGATTTGTCAGTAACAGGGAAGAATTTCTGTCATCACATGGTGTTCTTAAAAATGCTCATTACACATTACTGCACTTAGAACATTATAGTCTCGGTAAATTGAAGTGAAACCATATCAAGAATCTTCTCTGACTGCTATGAAAGGGAGAATCAAACTACAAGGGGGAAAAGTGCAAAGACAAGATATATAAATTTTTAAAGCTACCTAGACAAAAATGAAAGGAAAACACAATTCACATGTGGGAAACTGATACCTACCACCTACCTCAGGAAATAAGGAAAATCTCAAAGAATTTTTGTACCTAGAAAAAGAAGAAAACCCAAAGAGAGCAGAACAGACATAAATGAAATTTTAAAAGATAATAAAAAGATCGATGAAGTCAAGAAAAAAGAGGGCCAAAATCAATACAATCAACACCACAAAATACATAAGAAAAAAAAAAACTCTAGGCCAATGAAATGGACAAATGTGAACCACAAAGAAAATACCAGATTGGCTTACAGGGTGATTTCTAAATCAGACTTCACTGATTCTTCTCAAGCTACTCCAAAAAATTAGAGAGAAGGATGCTTCCAAGACTTATTCAACAAGGCCTCCACCAAACACCCTGGTAAAAGAAATGGTTAAATGGAATCAGCACCATGATCAAGTGGATCTCCCATGGGCACAAGGAGACATTCAATAATTGTAAATTCATCCATGTGATACCAGACCATATTAACATTTTGATTGTGGGATTTTTGCAGAAACTAAGTAACACCTGTGGCATTCATAAGAAAAGACTCCAGTCAAGTAAATGTTAGATGCAAAAAAAGACCTTTTCATAAAATTCACATGTTACATCACAGTTGAGAGTGAAAAGCTGAAAACATTCTAAGATCAAAAACTAAGGCAAAGATGCCAAATACCTGCTTGTATTCAAGTGAAACTGTCACTGTTTGGGGACATTATAAGTATATATCACCAAAACAAAAATTATAGCCCACATCAAATTTATAAAAGTTGCAGGATATTAAACATACAGAAATCTGTTGCATTTTCTATATGCTAAGGGTCAGAAAGAGAAATTAAGGCATGGCAGGCAAATGGGAGTTTTCCTTAACTCCCAGTCTGCCATATCAAAAGAATAAATACTGCAGGGCCAAAGTCCCTGTTCTTCACTGAGCACACTACATGTGAGCTCAGTTCAAGGCTGGTTTCTAATAATATTCTCTCTGCCTAATTCCACTTCCTTCATTTCCGTGCCAGATATGATTATCAATTACCCAGTTAAAACCCCAGGCATGCAAATCTGAGTTTCACCACCCACTGTGGCATCTCACACCAATTCCTTGATCCTGAAACTACCCACAAACTCAGCCTCAGGCTTCCAATCAGACCTGAGACATCCAGCAGTTCCACACACTGCTTGATCCCATAATCACCTTCAATGCACACCATTCACTGGGTTCCTCTAGAGCTCCACACTCTCCTCCCTCCAGGCACTGGTGTCACAACAGGAATGCACACAAGCTGCAAATCCAAGGACACTGGTTGTTCACTTGAACTTTGCAGAACAAAGATGGAACCATCCAGACCTGCCCTGATCCCTTGGTCTTTCCTAAGGATTACTCAATCTCAACCCCTACACACATCCCTACACACATCCCCAGAGTGACATGTTGCAGGCATTCAGGGAAGAAAATAAACATTGTGTGCCCGTCAATGAAGAGAAAAGAAGGAAAACTCAATCAAAGGAGATGGGCAGTTCTGATGTATTTGTTGATAGGGAGGCCATCAAACCATGGTAAAAGTACATGATGGATGGGAAGATATCTTTGAGCCTAGACCTGAAGATCTGAGAGACAAAGGAGAGGCACAGGAACCTCAACTTTGAGAAAGAAAAGGTGAAAGTGATCAGAGCAGAGTGAACCATGAGAAAAAGGTCTGTGCCTAGGGTGGGGTTGTGACTACATGTCCAGAAGACAGACAACTAGAAGCCCATGGAGCACATAATTTTTCATGTTTATCCTAATGCAGAGAAAGACATATGACTCCACCAGCCTGCACTCTGGCATTTTTTGTTTTTCATTCTGAAAGGACTGGCATTCCACATGATTTGTGCATCTTAGTTCCTCAAGTCCCTGCCGGAGGCAGTGAAAATACTGAGTCCTAACCACTGGACTGCCAGAGAATTTGTTGGGAACCATTCAAAATTTGAATTACAAGTAGGCTACTAACCCAAACCCCTGTGAACACACAGACACACACCCAACTGAGCCAATCACTTCAGGGGTCTCTCAATCTCCCTCAAGCCCACCAGGGAGACATTTCTGAAACTGTCTTGAGTTGAGTGAAAGAACCAGGTATAACTGAATTCTGGAGAGGTCACATGATGGGCTAGTCAGTGGGCAGTTTGTCCTTAGTGTTCATCCCACTTTAAAACACTGGGACCATCTTCTGTGTCCATGAGCACAAAGGAAAGCTCTCTTTCAAGATCTGATCACACTGGTGGTGGTTTAATTGCTCAGTGTCCAACTTTGCAACCCCATGGACTATATAGCCTGCCAGGCTCCTCTGTGCATGGAATTCTCCAGGCAAGAACACTGGAGTGGGTTGCCATTTCCTTCTCTAGAAGATCTTTCCACACCTCCTGCATGGCAGGTGGAATCTTTACCACTGAGCAAACAAGGAATCCCTAGTCACATAGATAACAACCATGTAATTCCTCTTTGCCAGAAAAATCTAAATAAAATACTTAAAAAAAATACTGAGTTGCAAAAAAATAGCTACTCCTCAGGAAAACACTGAAATGGAGTTAGGTTAGAAATATGCTGAACAGACATGTCTATTTATCTCATCATGATTAGACAGATTCTCATTTACAGAGAATGGACTTAGGTGAATGTCTATTTAGTACCTCACAGCTCACTGTTTTACATTATAAAAAAGGGAAGAAAAGAGACTGTTAAATGATCATCAACTTTCTTTACTGGGCTTTCCTGGTGGCTCAGATGGTAAAGAGTCTGTCTGCAATTCAAAGACCCCAGTTCTATCCCTGGGTCCAGAAGATCCTCTGGAGGAGGGCATGGCAACCCACTCCAGTATTCTTGCCTGGGAAATCCCATGGATTGAGGAGCCTGGCAGACTACAGTCCAAGTATTTGTAATACTTGGTAATACTTCTTACCAAGTACTCATCAAAACTGTAAAATTATTGAGTTATTACCAATGAAATTTTTCAACATGTAACATAAAGAGGAGAAAGCATACAAGTCCTGATCTAAACTTGAAATGAAAAAAAAAAAAACTATAAAGGTTTTTTTAATTAAAAAAAATCTGGTGTCAGGTCTTTCTACCCTAGTGGTCCAGTGGCTAAGATCCCACATGCTACAACTAAGACCCAGCATAGCCAAATATTTTAAAAGCTTTTAGAATATAGCATAAGAATATGAGTGGATTATAGGAAGCCAGCAAAATACATTTCAGAATAATTCTTTATAGAAAACAATTCAATGTAAAGCAAAAAGCAAAACCATCACCAGAAGGAATAAAAGCACCTTTAACATTCCTTCAGAGACACTGCATGGTGACAGATGTCATTTCTGGCTCCACCAGTCTCCCGGTCCTCTACTCCACACCAGGAAACAGAAGAGGTGACCCACAGCTGTCTGAGTCAAGTCACTGTCCCCTGGGCTGAACAGGATGGCAAATGGAAGCTCTATTGTGATGCAAATAATTAGAAGATGCACACATACAGACAGGAAATTTTCAATTCTCATCCTTATCAGAATAATTTTAAAAGGTATTTTTTGGAGTCCAAAGCCACGAATCAAATACATCACAACTTAATCATGCATAAGCAAACAGCTCAGCACTCATCTGGGTCCAGATCTCCACCCCCTCACTTCTACGTGTTTCCCTTTCATTTGGTTTGTCTCTCTGTTCCCCTCTGCTGTCCTGACCTCTGCACATTGTTCCCCCTCAACCTTTCTGACCTGTTTCCTTGTGTCCCTCTCTTTCAGTCCTCCAGGTTACCACCATTGAATCCGTGATATGCCCTTCATCCCCACTCTGCCCCGCCTCTGGTGGCTAAACTACCTTTCCACCCTCCCTTCCTCTGCTCACTTTGTCCCCACTCCAGCCCTTCTCTCCCAGCATCAAGTCTCTCCCTAGGTCATGTCTTCCACCCTTTTATACCCTCACTATACTGATCAGCCCTGGAGCAGGAAATGGCAACCCACTCCAGTATTCTCGCCTGGAGAATTCCATGGACAGAGGAGCCTAGTGGACTACAGTCCATGGGAATCACAAAAAGTCAGACACGACTAAGTGACTAACCTTCCCTTTTCATACTGATCAGGGGCTCCTCTCCTATTCTGTCTTTACTCCTTCATGTCCCAAGAGATCCCAACTTTCTTTCACTTTGTTTTTTACCAACTGCTACTTTCACTGTTTATTCTTTCATTCTTACCATCTCTTTGCAAAACACCCATCCTCCACACTGTCCTCTGATCTCACCCACTCTTCTGTTCTCCTCACGTTTCTATTTCTCTCAGTCACTCTGTCTCCTGACCCCTCTTGCCCACACATTCAGAGTAGGTGGGATGAAGTAAGATGTCTGCCTCGTGAGACAGCACTGATGAAATCAAAACTCAACAGTTTAAGGCAAGACAGGAAAATTAAATGCAAACTTTCCCTCTGCCCATTTTGGCCCCTCCCTCCTCTCCCGTGAGCCCTCTGTTAACCAGACCTCGATGGAAGAACCTGCTCAAACATAAAGATCAATTT
>NW_027220297.1:0-2500 GCF_027580195.1 Bos mutus
TTTTACCACCAGGTAAGTGCTGACACGGTCTGCTTCGGTGTCTGCCGCCGAGGAAACTTTGGGTCTCTGGATGTACGCGGGGCTCTGGGCCTTCGGGCCGCCAGCTCTGGTCCCCGGTTCGGCCCTTGCCGCTGGAGCCGCCCGCCTGGGCCTGTGCGCCGGCTCCTGTGTGGTGTTGTCTGGCTGACCCGACTCGTGGTGCCACCTCCGGTCTCTGGGCGACCCGAGGGCGGCGGGGCGAGGCGCCGTGGGTCTTCTACCCTGTGCGCTCCCCGCTGCGGGCACCCGGTGAAGGCTGAGATGCGACCCCCGCCCTGTGGGCTCCGTGCCACGTGTCAGGCGTTCTCGAACCTCCTGGGGTCGTGGGCCGCTCTCGCCTGAGGCGAGGTGGGGGGCGGAGGTTGCCGGTGAGGCTTAAAGCGGGCCCCTCTGGTGACTGTCCTCGCCGTGCCTTCCCCCCGCTCCACCTTGGCTCATCCGATCGATGTGGTGTGGTCGTGCTCTCCCGGGCCGGGCCTAAGCCGTGCCAGACGAGGGACAGGTGTTCCCGGTGAACGTGTCTGCTCTTCTCGGTCTGTCCGCGGGGCCCCTCGCCTGACTTTTTCCCCCTGGCCGTCGGGGAGGGGGAGGAAGGCGGGGGCTGGGTTGCGGCCTCTGGCCCTGACCTTCGGTCTCCTGTCCCCCGCCTCGGGTGGCGTCAGTGGGGGCCGTGGGTCTTCTGACACAGCAGATGCTCTCGCTTCGCCTTCCCGGCGTGTGCTCCGCGAGCGGCCCTCCCCGCGGTGGGGAGGGCTGTACCGCTGCTGCGCTGTGCCCCCCCGCGTGGGTGCGCGAGCGTGCCTCGTTGGATCCTCGGTGGTGCTCCTGGAGCGCTCCAGGTCGTCGCTCAGGTGCCTGAGGCCGAGCGGTGGTGTCGTTTCCCTTAACCCCGGTGTCCTCCTCGGGTCCCCACCGCGGTGGTGTGTGTGTGTCCCGTGAGTGGGCTCTCTTTTGGGGGGGGTCGAGGCGGTAGGAGAGGCGTGCCTGTTCCCCTCGTCGTCGAGGCTGACGGGTGAGGCCTTGCAGGGGACGGGACGCGGGGCTCTGCGCTGGCCCCGGCCGCGCAGACGCTCCTGTGTCGGTGGTCCGCCTACCTGTACCGCAGACCCCTCCCACCCCAGCTGAGGACTGGTGGCTCGTGGAGCGCCTCCGTGGGCCCGAAGGAGAGAGACGATCCGGGTGAGGGGCGGCGAGCCCTCGGTGAGAAAGCCTTCTCTAGCGATCCGAGAGGGAGCCTTGGGGTATCGGACCCCCCAGCTGCTGCCCCTCCCGAGTGCGCAGTGGCCGCCGTGGAGGCTGCCAAGAGCGCGTGGGCAGAACATCCCGCCCCCCACCTCCCCCCTGGGGGCGGTGGGGCGGGGGCGGGTGCGCCGGCCCCGCGGTGGGGCCGTGTGCCGCTCGTTGCCTACCGCGGCCCGCGCCTCCCCCCTTCGAGTTGGGGGAGGGTCCCGCTGGGCCCCGCCGGGCGTCCGGCAGGTGGGGGGGACCGGAGCGTGCGTGCGTCGCGTGTGCGCGCGGTCGGCCCCCGCGGTGTGGTGAGCCTTGGGGCAAAGGGGGGAAGGTGTTGGGGGCGCGACGTCCGGTCGGCCCCGGCTTCCCCAGCCCCGCAGCTGTGGTGCGGGAGAGCCTATCGCGCCCGTCCTCTCCCCACGAGCCGCAGCCGGTGGCGGCGTGCGGTCACGGTCGGGGCCGCCTCGCTCGAGAGCGTGATCCCCAGGATGTCGAGCCTCGGGGTGGCAGACTGAGATCGGAAGACGGATCTGTCGAGGACGGATGGCGGAAGATGGGTTCGGGCGGCTCGCCGGCCCTGGCGGCGGGGCCGGGTCGTGGGGGCCCGCTCTGGGGCTGGCCGGGACCGGTCGGCGTCCCAGGCGTGTCGCGGGACCGCCCTCGTGTGTGGGTGGCGGTGGGACCCCGCGCTGGTTTTCCTGGTGGCCCGGCCGTGTTCCCGGTGTCTTTGTGGTCCCCGGATGGCGCCCGCGGCCCTGTCCCGCGGCCCCCGCCGTGCGTGCTTGCCGGCCCCTCCCCGCCGTTGCCGGCCTCTCCTCCTCGTCCCGCGCGTGCGACCGCCCCGCGCTCCCTTCCCCTGTCTGGGGCCGAGCCGGCCTCGCCTCATGTGGGTGTCGTCCCCCGGCCTCCGTTGGCCGGTGGCGTCCCCGAGGCGGGGCGGCGCGCGGGGAGCCTTGCGCGTGTGGGGGACGGTGGGGGCCGCCGGTGCGCGGCGGGAGAGCGTTCTCCCTGGCCGGCTTGCGGCTCTCGGGTGTGTGTCGGTGGCGGTGGGCGTGAGCCCCCGTGAGGGTGCCGGGGGGGCGCCAGTCCGTCGTCCCGGGCGTGCGGTGGGACCGTCCCTGTGCTGGGAGGCCTCTGGCGGTGAGATCCCGCGGTGGGCCCTGGCGGCCGACTCGCGCTTCCCCCTGCCCCAGCACGGGTCGCTTTGAGCCATGCCCCTCGCGGTGGCGCG
>NW_027220297.1:15000-29329 GCF_027580195.1 Bos mutus
ATACAGTGCGCATTTCTAACGTGAAGGTCTTTATTTGTCATGCTGAACGTTGTTTTTGCTGAAAGAGTTCGGGGGGTTCGGGGACAGGGGGAGGGGGGGGGGGGGACGGGGACGGGGGGACGGGGGGGGGGGACGGGGACAGGGTCACAAAGGGGTTTCTCTGGCACACCCCCAGGTGGTGACAGGAGGGCGGGGGAAGATGGCGAGTTATTTTTTCGGGGGGGGAGGTCGCGCCGCCTGACGTTGGCCTGGGGTCCCTCTCGCCTGGGAGTGCATTCCGCTGCCCCGTGGGTGGGGTGGTCGAGAATCCTTCCCCTCCCCCGCCTGTCCCCGCTCCCCGCGTCCGTCGTACCTCGCCCAGGGACGTCCTCGAAGTGTCGGCGTGTCCTCTTTTCCTGTCCGCGTCGCTGACTGGCGGAGAAACTGCGCCCTAGGATGGGCCCCGTCTTGGCAACGAGTCCCTGCTGGTCTCCCTCGGGCTTCTAGGCTGCGCCGGCTCTCCGGACAGCGGGTTGGTTGTCAGGCGCCACCTGCCTGTCGGTCGCTTTTTTAGAGGGTCCTGCAGGGGGGGGGGAGGACCGGATGGATGGAGCAGGCAGGCGGGGCCGGCGAACTCTTGAATGCCCTGGGGCTGTGGAAGGAGGCTGGGGGGGAGGGGCACCTTGGGCCACAGGTCAACAGGGCAGGATGGGTTTAGCCCCCTTGGGCTTTTTAGGTTTGGATTGGAACTCTCGTGTGGGAAACTTGATCCATTTTGGAGGACAGCTATTTTGAACCCAAGGGGCTGACTTCCTTCTTTGGGGCCTTGTCTCCCCCTTGGCATGTGGGGGCTTTTCCGTCTCCCGCCAAGGATTTCAAACGACAGAGCACGCGGATCCACTTGCTCCAGTCAGGTTCAGGGGGCAGGCGCGAGGATTCAAAGCTGGCAGGGACAGCAAGTCGCGCCCCTCGCCCCCGCCGCCAGCTCAGAACACCCCCTGTCTGCCTGCCAAAGACCAAGTGCGGGCTGGTGGTGGCAGAGTCACCTGTCACGGACAGGAGTGGTCTGGATCGCGGAGGTGATGAACGCGCTCAGGAAACACAAGCGAATGATGCGGGATATCCATCCATGCACGTTTCTCTCTCTCCGCCCCCCCCCCACCCCACCCCACGTGCATACCCCACACACACACACTGCGTCCTCCTTGGCGCCTGGCTGCGTCTCTCTGTCTCTGCCCGCACCACCTGCAGGCACACACACCACACACACACACCCCCCCCCCCCCCCCACGGCGTGCACACCCCATCCCCCCCCCCCACAGCCCATAAAACCCCCCCCCCCCCCCCCCCCCCCCCCACCCCACACACACACACACACACACACACACACACACACACACTCGTTGTCCTTTGCCTGGCTGTGTCTCTCGGCCTCTCTCTGCCCCCCACCCACCCATGCCGCCCACACACACCCCCCCCCACACACACACCAGGGCCCTTCACACCCACCCACCCACCCACACACACACACGCAGGGCCCTTCACACCCACCCACCCCCCCACACACACACAGGCGTTGTCCTTTGCCGGCTGTGCTCTGCTGCTCTGCCTCTCCCCCCACACACCACATGCATTCCCCCCCCCCACCCCCCCCCCCCCCCCCCCCGGCCCTACACATCACATCACCACACACCCCCCCCCCCACCACCCCCTCCCCCCCCCCACACACACTCGTTGTCCTTTGCCTGGCTGTGTCTCTCGGCCTCTGTCTCTGCCCCCCCACCCCCAGGCGGACGCCCTGCCACACCCCATGCCGCCCCACGGCCCCCGTGTGTCTAGCTATACAACACACCTCACACCACACACCTACCCCCCCCCCCCCACACACACACACCCCCCCCCCCCCCCCCCCCCCCTGCGGTGCACACCATCCCCCCACACACACACAGCCCATAAACCCCCCCCCCCCCCCACACCCTCCCCCCACCACACACACATGGGGCCCTACACACACACACACACACACACACACTGCATTGTCCTTTGCCTGGCTGTGGCGCTCTGCCTCTGCCCACACACCACATGCATGCCGCCTTGCCTTGTGTATCTCTCACACACACCACCTCTCTCACACCCGCCCCCCCCCCCACCACACACCTCCCCCGCCCCGCCCCCCCCCCACACACACTTTGTTGTCCTTTGCCTGGCTGTGTCTCTCGGCCTCTGTCTCTGCCCCTGCACCCACAGGTGCCATACCACCACCCACCGCCCCCACCACACACACACACCCCCCCCGCATGGGGCCCTTCACACCACACCCACACACCCACCCACACACACACAGCGTTGTCCTTTGCCTGGCTGTCTCTCTCGGCCTCTGTCTCTGCCGCCCCGCACCACAGGCGCACCCCCACCCACCACACACCCATCACGGCCCACAGCGCCCTCGTGGCACCTATACACAACAAACCCCACCACACACCCAACCCCCCCACCCCCAAAACACTCACACACCACACACACACCACCCCTTTTTTCCACCTGGGCATGCCCTGGCGCCACACACTGCCTCGCCCCCCCAACACACAGACACCGGCCCCACACACACACATCCTTGCATGCACACGCGCACACACACACACACACACACACACACACACACAGCGTTGTCCTATGCCTGGATGTGACGCTCTGCCTGCCCCCACACACCACATGCATGCCCCCCCCTGCTGCCTATCTTCACACACACACACACACACTCTCACCCCCCCCCCCCCCCCCCACCACACCTCCCCCACCTGGCCACACACACACACCCCCCCCCCGCCCCCCCCCCCCCCCCCACACACACTTTGTTGTCCTTTGCCTGGCTGTGTCTCTTGGCCTCTGTCTCTGACCCCCCCCCCCAGACCCGCATCCACAGGCGCGCCCCACACACACACCACCCCCCACCACCACACACAGCCCGCCCACACACACATGGGGCCCTTCACACTGACCCACACCACCACCCCCCCCCCCCCCCCCCCCCCAACACACACACTCGTTGTCCTTTGCCTGGCTGTGTCTCTCGGCCTCTGTCTCTGCCCACCCCAGGCGGGACGCCCACACACACACCCCACCCGCCCCCCCCCCCGTGTGCTATACTATACACACACACTCACCACACACCACCCCCCCCCCCCACACACACACACACACACACACACACACACAGGGCTCCACCTCTCCACCCACAGACACCACCTGGGCATGTCACAGACCACGCCACACATGCCTCACCCCCCCCCCGCCCCACTCTGTGTGTTCCTGTCCCCTCTTTTTCTCCTTCCTTCCTCTGTCGTCGTCCCTCTGCCTCTCGCTCCCCTCCCTCCACCTTCACAGGACAGAGTGCCTTTAAGATGAGTCTGCCTGTTGTAAATACACCCTGGACATGATGATTGCTACAGTCTGACCTGTCGCGCCTGTAACCTGGGGTGGCGGGGGGTTGTCAAGCGTCCAGCAGTGCGCTAGGGATAGCTTTCTCTGTGGAAGGTGGAAGCCTCCCTTCCGTCCCTCACTGAAGCCAGGCAAACCGACCACAACTCAAAGCAATGGTGTTTGCCACGTGGGGCATACCTTCCATGGTCTTTACTGATGGACACGCTTCACCCAAAGCTCTTGCAAAGTTCTTCAGAACTGTCAGTCTTCCAGTCACCCGCCACCATCAGGCGAGGTGTAGAGAACCGATGGAAAAACTGGAGGAATGACTTCCTCCATGGGGTTGGATGAACTGAGGAACAGGAGGCTGAAGTGGATGCCTGACTTCTTGAGAAAAGGAGGGGGGGGGGGGGGCTGGGGGGAGGGGAGGAAGGGCAGGACGGTCCACTTAGGAGGGCTGGTTGCACATGGACACATAAACTGTACATCCAAAGAATCCACAAGCACCTACTATATACTATGCCAGCGGGAAAGTAGGCGTATGATGTTGCATGAACCTCTCAAGGGAAAAGACTGAACACCTGAAGCGAACACGACTTTGGAAACCCACCCTGGGCTTCATTTCTGCCGTGAGGGTGCTGTCGTGTGCATATCTGAGGGGATGGATGGATATGTCTCCCGGCCATCTTCATTCCAGCTTGTGCTTCATCCAGCCCAGCGCTCCTCATGATGTGTACTCAGCGTGTACATTCAGTAAGCAGGGTGACGATAGACAGCCTTGATGGACTCCTTTCCCTTATTTGGAACCAGCCTGTTGGGTTCTACGTCTAGTTTTTCACTGTTGCTTCCTGACCTGCAGAAATACAGAGTCCTCTTTTTTTTTTTTTTTTTTTTTTTAATTCCTAACCTGGTGGCGAGAGAGAGAGAGAAGACAGATGGAGGGACGGGCGGGCGGACAGGCAGGCAGGCAGGCAGGCAGGCAGAAAAAGAAAGAAAGAAAGAAAGAAAGAAAGAAAGAGAGAAAGAAAGAAAGAAAATAATGAAAGGACCTACCGTTCCACCTGTTGCTTTCCAGATACAAAGGGAAAAACAAAGGACCGAAAAGGACACGAGGTTTAAAATGGGAATTTGGAAAGATGGACATCCCCTTGGTCGCTTCATACAGCACCCCTCTCAGCAGAAGGGAATCGTCTCTCTTTTTCTCTCGACCTGGTCCTTCCAGACTTCAGAAACTCTCCGTGGAGGATTCTTATCTCCTTGGCCAGAGTGATTGCCACACGTTCCTTAGGGGCCCAGAGGATGTTTCCGTGAAACGGGGGTACACACTTCCGGATAGGAGAGTCGTGTCCTATATATCCTGTGTGTGTGTGTGTGTGTGTGTGTGTGTGTGTGTGTGTGTGTGTGTGTGTGTGTGTGTGTTGCTTTGCGTGTGGTTCTTCACCCGAGAGGGGGACTGGAGCCTGAAGTGTTCCGAGCTGCCTCCGTTATCAAACAACCCTCTCTCGGGGGGGAGGGACCAACGTCCCATGTTCTCTTGCCCTTCTGACGGAGAACTCAAAAGGCCCTGTGCCTGAAGCCCTGCGGATGGAAGCTAGAGGACTTGGTGAATGTTTCTGTGGAGCTTCCCTGGTGGCTCACGGTCAGAGTCTGCCTGCGATGCAGGAGACCGGGTTCCATCCCCGGGCCAGGAAGGCCTCCTGGAGAAGGACATGGCAACCCGCTCCAGGGCCCGACCCTGACGTCTAAAAATCAGCCTCCTAGACTGCCTCTCCCTCTGCCGACTGGTTTCTCGAATCCGCTCCAGGGATGAACCTGTGTGTTTCCTTGGTTTCCCTACAAGTGCCTCTGAGGGAAAAAAAAACACACACACACACACAAAACCTGATGGCTTGCACCCCAGGCCTGCTTTCCCGCACCCGTCCATCGACATCACGGCCTCCTGAGAGGAGATACGATCACTGTTTCCCTGAACGGAGGATCTGTGCTCAGAAACTCTTGCCATGACACGGAGGCCCCTACGAACTAACCTATTTCGTCCCTCCCTCCTCCTTCCCTCCTTCCTTCCTTCCTTCCTTCTGGATTTTTTTTTTTTTTTTTTTCCTTTCTTTTTCTCTCACGTCCATGCACACGCGCGCCGTCGTCGTCTCTCATGTCATGCAGCGTACATGCGCACTCACACACACAGTCACCAGCTCAGCTTTTCATGGGTTCCAGGCAAGTGTCAGAGGAGGGAAAACTGGTGGGGTCGGGTAGGCCGCCGTCCCCCCCCCCACCCCCCCCCCCCCCCCCCCCCCCCACTGCGTGAACCTCCGTGCCCTGTGGAGTGTTTTGGAGTCAAGTGACTTAGAGCCGGCCAGCGCCAGAGAACGCTCTGCCCCTCCCTCCTTTTCTGTCCCTCTGAAGGCAGGCAGGGAGGAAAACCTCCTCCACGGAGGAAGATGTCAGGGACGGTGGCTGTTTCCACGCACGTCCGTGATCCTCACACGCGTGAGCGGGTTTCCTGGGTTACCAAAGGAGGAGACTCCTTTGGCCTGACACAGGCGAATCTGTCCCTCGCCCCCCCCCCACCCCAGCCCCCCTTCCTCCGCGCGGTGCCGAAGGGGCCGTCTCAAGGTGGAGACATGGAATGGCTGGGTGGGGCGGATCACCATTCAATAGAGAGAAGCTCGAGGCGAAGTCAGAGGCTCTGACTTGACTGGAAAGCTTTCTGCATTTGAATGAAGCTATCCGGCGAGGCCCTGCAGGGGGAGGGTGGGGGAAGGTGGGGGTGGGGCCCACAGACAATAGCCCCTGCCTGCAGGGCCTGCTGGCCTGCCGGCCTGCCGGCCTGCCGGCCTGCCGGGCTGAGGGGGCCCTTTGGCGGCGGCGGCGGCGGCGGCGGCGGCGGCGGGGCCACGACCCCGACTCCTGCAACTCGATCCCTTCAAGGAAACTTCTGGGGTGACTCCTGTCCAGGGAATACATCCAGATGGGCCTGTTTCTGAAAAACGCCCGAGTCACAGTTGTGACAGGTTCTCTGGATCTCTTGACACATGGATTGACCTGCACCCTCCCATCCTGTCAGACCCTTTGGACACGCTTGAAGAGGTCTTTGGCCTCGGCCAGAAAACAAGCCGAGATAAACAAATACGTTTTTTGTCTGTGTTTTTGAACAGGGCGGAAAATGATGCGTGGCGTGTGGATTGGATTGAGAAACCTCGCCTCTCACACGCCTGAAGGCAGGAAGTTCTCAGGGGCCGGAACCTGCCTTCACTTCTCAGGGGACTGGGACGGTCCCCTCCCTCGCGCCCCCCCCCCCCCCCCCCCCGACCCCGACCCTTAGCCCAGCCCCCCCCCTCCCGTCTCCTAACCTCACCTCCCCCCCCACCCCATCCCGGCCACCCGGGGCCCGGGAGGATGGCTATCTCAGCCCGGTTCTGAGATGTCACTTGTGAAACCGCTCTGGGCGAGATGCCAGATGGCCGCCCTGCGCTTGGTGTCCGTCTCCATCACCCATGCCCGAAGGCACGTGAGATCACGGACAGCACATCAGATCAGATCAGATCAGATCAGTCGCTCAGTCGTGTCCGACTCTTGGTGACCCCATGAGCGCGGCCGCATGGGCCTCCCTGTCCATCACCAACTCCCGGAGTTCACTGAGACTCACGTCCATGGAGTCAGTGATGCCATCCAGCCCATCTCCTCCTCTGTCGTCCCCTTCTCCTCCTGCCCCCAATCCCTCCCAGCATCAGAGTCTTTTCCAATGAGTCAACTCTTCGCATGAGGTGGCCAAAGGACTGGAGTTTCAGCTTTCGCATCAGTCCTTCCGAAGAAATCCCTGGGTTGGTCGCCTTCAGAATGGACTGGTTGGATCTCCTTGCGGTCCAAGGGACCCTCAGGAGTCTTCTCCAACACCACCATTCTCTCAAAAGCATCCATTCTTTCGGCGCTCAGCCTTCTTCGCGGTCCAACGCTCACATCCATACATGACCACAGGAAAAACCGTAGCCTTGACTGGACGAACCTTTGTTGGCAAAGGAATGTCTCTGCTTTGGAATATGCTATCTAGGTGGGTCATCACTTTCCTTCCAAGGAGTAAGCGTCTTTTAAGTTCATGGCTGCAGTCACCATCTGCAGTGATTTTGGAGCCCAGAAAAATAAAGTCTGACACCGTGTCCACTGGTTCCCCATCTATTTCCCATGAAGTGATGGGACCGGATGCCGTGATCTTCGTTTTCTGAATGTGGAGCTTTAAGCCCACTTTTTCCTCTCCTCTTTCACTGTCATCAAGAGGCTCTTGAGTTCCTCTTCACTTTCTGCCATGAGGTGGTGTCATCTGCACATCGAGGTGATTGATAGTTCTCCCGGCAATCTTGGTTCCAGCGTGTGTGTCTTCCAGTCCAGCGTTTCTCATGATGTTCTCTGCGTATAAGTTAAATACACAGGGTGACGATAGACAGCCTTGACGAGCTCCTTCTCCTATTTGGAACCAGTCTGTGGTTCCATGTCCAGTTCGAACTGTTGCTTCCTGACCTGCGTACAGATTTCTCAAGAGGCAGGTCAGGTGGTCTAATATTCCCATCTCTTCCAGAATTTTCCACAGTTTACTGTGATCCACACCGTCAAAGGCTTTGGCATAGTCAAGAAAGCAGAAATAGATGCTTTTCTGGAACTCTCTTGCTTTTTCCATGATCCCAGCGGAGGTTGGCAATCGGATCTCTGGTTCCTCTGCCTTTTGAAAACCAGCTTGCACATCAGGAAGTTCACGGTGCACATATTGCTGAAGCCTGGCTTGGAGAATTTTGAGCATGACTCTACTAGCGTGTGAGATGAGTGCAAGTGTGCGGTCGTGTGAGCATTCTTTGGCATTGCCTTTCTTTGGGATCGGAATGAAAGCGGACCTTTTCCAGTCCTGTGGCCACTGCTGAGTTTTCCAAATGTGCTGGCATATTGGTGCAGCACTTTCACGCATCATCTTTCAGGATTTGGAAGAGCTCCACTGGCATTCCATCACCTCCACTAGCTTTGTTCGTAGTGATGCTTTCTAAAGCCCCCTTGACTTCACATTCCAGGATGTCTGGCTCTAGGTCAGGGGGATCACACCATCGTGATTATCTGGGTCGTGAAGATCGTTTTTTTAAGGGTCTTCTGTGTATTCTTGCCATCTCTTCTGAATATCTTCTGCTTCTGTTGGGTCCATACCATACCATTTCTGTCCTGTATCAGGCCCATCTTTGCATGAAATGTTCCTTTGGTATCTCTGAGTTTCTGGAAGAGATCCTAGTCTATCCCCCATTCTGTGCTTTTCCTCTATGTCTTTGCATTGATCGCTGAAGAAGGCTTTCTTATCTCTTCTTGCTATTCTTTGGAACTCTGCATTCAGATGTGTGTATCTTTCCTTTTCTCCTCTGTTTTCGCTTCTCTTCTCCTCACAGCTATGTGTAAGGCCTCCCCAGACAGCCATTTTGCTTTGTGGCATTTCTTTTCCATGGGGATGGTCTTGATCCCTGTCTCCTGTTCAATGTCACGAACCTCATTCCACAGTTCACCACGGACAGCAGCGCGCGGCGCCCAGAACACACAACAGGATCCTCCTGAACCCAGAGCAGCGATTGTGATGGATCCACGTGGGGCGTCGATATCCCCACCTGATGCGTGAATAGGAGTCACACAGACTCGATGGGTTTGAGCTTGGATGGGGTGCCTATCCGGAGAGATCACGTGGGTCAGAAAGCACACGGAACAGAACAAAACCAAAGACCACAGCCAAGTCGAGGAGGCTGAACCGAGGACCTCACGGTCCCGTGGCATCACGTGCCGTACCACGGCCTCTCGATGGCGAGAGGGGCGTGGAATATGTGTCCCCGTCTTGGTGTGTCGTGCCCGAACCGCGCGCCACGGAGAGGATCGTGTCTGATGCTCATCATCGCTCCAAAGATACATACACGGGTCTCTTTAGAAAGCGATGGAAGGATATCTTTGAATGCCAAAGGGTGTGGCGTGGGAAAGACACATCCAAGTGGAATCAGCGTGGCCGAGAGAGCTCCCCCAAATAGAGAGGGGAGGCCATCGAGGAAGAGGTCCGTGTGTCTCAGTCTGGATGGAATGTCCACTTGGAGCACTGACTGGGTCCCAGAGGCCTCCAGATCATCTAAAGAAACAGTGTTCCCGAAATTCAAGATACCTCTCACCCTCCCCTTTCCCTAAATACCTTGTGACCGTCTACCCTGGAAGAAGAAACATGTCCCTTGTTGCATGACAGCAAATCCTAATTGCTCTCAGCTGGCTTGACAACCTCACGAGGTTCAGCTTTCTAGGCCCCTGACTCTTTCCTGTGGAACATTCCCTGGGTTTTATTGAAATCTGTGTCCCTGCATGGCAATATCTAAGACCCCCCCCCCCCCCCCCCCCACACACAATAAAGCTTTCTTTTTTTTTTCTTTCTTTTTTTTTTTTTTTTTTGGCGTGCAGCCAATACTGACCATTCATTGAAAGATAATAAAACTAGGTGATGTTATGTGTGTCATGTCCCGGTGTATTGAAATAGAATGTTCTTCGTTAAGGACATACAACATCCTCTGTTCTAACGTGTACAGAATGGTGACTTGATGCACCTGTCTGTTGCAAAAAGAATCATTCATGACCACCCAGCGGTAGCTCATAAGCTTGACCACAACCCATACATGCCATGACTGTATGCGAAAGAAAGTGAAGTCACTCAGTCGTGCTGGACTCTTTGCGACCCCACGGACTGTAGCCTACCAGGCTCCTCCGTCCATGGAATTTTCCAGGCAAGACTACTGGAGTGGGTTGCCGTGTCCTTCTTCCATTATGCGGGAAGTAGATCGTCATGTCCCACGGTCATGGCGACTTTCGAATAGGATAATGCTGCTGCTGCTGCTGCTGCTGCTGCTGCTGCTGCTGCGTCGCTTCCGTCGTGTCGAATCTATGCGACCCGTGAGCGGTAGCCCGCCGGGCACCCCCGTCCCTGGGGTTCTCAGGCAAGAACACTGCGGTGGGTTGCCATGTCCTTCTCCAAGGCGTGAAAGGGAAAGCGGGAAGGGAAGTCGCTCCGTCGTGTCCGACTCTGTGCGACAGCGTGGACTGCGGCCTACCGGGCTCCTACCGGGCTCCTCCGTCCACGGGATTTTCGGGCAAGAGGACTGGAGTGGGGTGCCGTTGCCTTCTCGAATATGAGGCAGCGATAATACCAATACTATTCTTTAGAATCACCGTGCTCTTTGTAGCGTAGACAGTATATATGTACCTTATCCGTGAAGTTCCCCCGCCCGCCGTTACATCGGCATCTTCCCATGTCTCCCTCCCCCAGCCGCTCTGTGATGATCGTTTTCATTGTTTTAGGTGGCCTTGCATGGCATGTCAGTGACAGGAGAAACTCTTTTCTTTCTCTACCTGACTTCTTCATTGGGCATCACTCCTAAGTCCCATCCATGCGATCACGATGTAAGACTGTGTTCATTCCTGGGGCTACCTGGGACACCTAGATCTCCCTATCGATCGATCTCTACCTGGATCGTGTATCTTCTTGATCTAGTCTTCCCTTGATGGACACTTGGGCTGGGTCCCCATCTTGACTCTTGTGAATGGATGCTGCGATGGACCTGGGGGTGCAGGCCTCTCTCTGCGAGTTTCAGGTTTTATTTTCTTTCGAGGTCTACCCAGAAGTGAGATGGTTGGCAGGATCCATCCTCTCTCCACCGAGACTCGTGTCTAAGTCCTTCTGAGGTGATCCGGTTGCTGCTGCTGCGGCTGCCGCTAAGTCGCTTCCGTCGTGTCCGACTCTGTGCGACCCCACAGCCGGCAGCCCGCCAGGCTCCCCCTGTCCTAGGATTCTCAGGCGAGAACACTGGAGTGGGTTGCCACGGCCTTCTCCGATGCGTGGAAGGGAAAAGGGAAAGGGAAGTCGCTCGGTCGTGTTCGACTCTTCCCGACCCCGTGGACCGTGGCCTACCGGGCTCCTCCGCCCATGGGAGTTTCCAGGCGAGAGGACTGGAGTGGGTTGCCGTGGCCTTCTCCGGTGATCCGGGGAGCGATCCGTGCTTTCCCAATAGGCGCCCGTTTGAATCCCGCGCGACTGCGTCGTCTTAGGGAATCGGCGGCGGCGGCGGCGGCGACCCAAGCGCTCCCCGTGAGCACCGTGGAACGGAGGTGTGTCCTCGGGATGATTCCCCGGTGCCAGCTTTCCACGGCTCGTACGCGTCCACGAGCCCCCCTGCGGTCGGCATGTCATTCGATAGACACGGAACCACGGTTGTCACGGACCGGGGTTGCCTAGGTGCCAGTCGATCCCCAGATGAGTGGAGGGATGACAGAGTCCTTAGGGAACAGAGCGGAGACCCAGAGAATGATTTCCACGAGGCGAGGCGGTGAGGCGAGAAGAGCGGCGGGAAGTGGTGCCGGGGGCCAGACATGGTCGAACAGGGAAAGCGTGTCAGGCGAGGCGAGAGGGGAAGGATTCCAAGTCAGTGGGCGGCGCGGGGAGACAGGCGAGAAGATGCGGCGGATGCTGGGGGCGCGGCACACCTGGACCCGTGGCGCGCGGGGGCCGAGAGGATGGCGACCATCGCCTGCAGGTCGCGTGGGCGATCTCAGGGCCCGGACTGTGAGGACCGTGAGAACAGTCACGCTCACGGTGCCACGGGTCACGTCTCCACGGTGCTCTCGGCACTGTGCGGAGAGCTCCCGCGCTGCCCATGGCACAGTGAGCTAGGGTTTCTTTTGTGTATCGACAGAAGATTCAGGAGCTTCGAGTGGCGGGACTAGGTATTGGCGCTCGCGTCCGATCTCAGGCAGGCCGTCTCGCTCGGCGATCATTGGGCGTATTTGATGTCTGTGGGGCGTGCTCTGTGTGTCTTCGTGGCCGTGCAAGCTGTTCTCTCTCTGTGGAGAGGGGGTCGCTCTACGGTCGTGTGTCTGGGCTTCTCGTGGCTGTGGTTCCTCTTGGGGCAGGGCGCCGGGGCACGTGGGCTTCAGTGGCTGCTGGGTGTGGGCTCAACACTCGCAGCGGCCAGGATCTGGGCACAGACTCCATCACCGGCGTATGGGTAGCGTGTGGGCTCTTCGGACCGGACGGCGAAACCCCCGTCTCCTGCATGGGCGCGGGATCGTTGACCACGGGGCCCCGGGAAGCCCCAGTCCCGAACTCAAGGCGGATCTCTTGGCGTCACGCTTTTTCTTGGAGAGGTTGGCTTGATCGGGCCAGGGAGGACACAACCTGGGCGTCCTTTCGATGGGATCCCTGAGTCAGGAGGAGCCGTGCAGGCGCCGATAAGGGAGGAAGGGGATGATTTTGCCTTTTTGTAAGGTGAGGATTGGACTGCAGTCCACACTCCTGTTCCACCGCTCCCCTCCGGGAACTGGAGTTGAATCTAGGTGGGCCTCTGAGCACACACCTGGCGGGCTCCATCATGCGGGTTGACCTTGGTGCTCACACACGGCGCGCTTGCTGCCTCTCGGCGTGTCCTAGAAGAAGACGCCAGTTCGTATCAGATCAGCTTCTTCTTTGGCGGCGGCCACGACAGCCACAGCAAGTGGGATGGATACACACAAGCGTTGGTTTCTTTTGGACTATAGGCCCACCTCTGTTCTGTGTGTGTGTGTGTGTGTGTGTGTGTGAGAGAGAGAGAGAGAGAGAGAGAGAGAGAGATGCCTTGGTGGTTCTAAAGCAAGAAGCACTGAGGTGAAGACATTCTCGAGCGCACATATTTTCCTTCATTTCAGTCGTGATGGTCCAATGAGTTGGAGGGCGGCGTGGACTGTTCGGGGTAGATGAGTTTAGAAGGCTGTGAAGGACTTCCCTGCCTGGTGGTCAGTGGTGAAGAATCCACCTGCCCGATGAGGCGGGGACAGGAGTGTTTTCGATCGATCCCTGATCCGGGAAGATGCCGCCGGGCTCCGGGCAGGTTCGATATGAACCTACAGAATGGGCCCGGACAGTGCCAGGCGCGCGGCGAGGGCAGGCAGGCGGGGACTCTGGGCGAGGATAGCGGACGCGGGCGGACACGGGCGCCTCCGTTGTAGGTGGGCTGTGGCGGCGGCGCGCTCCTCTGGGGCAGGATGTTCCTAGGACCGTTGGGGGCGTGCCCGTGTGGCGCCGTGGGAGGAGCAGGGGACGAAGGAACTCTCTGTCCTCTCTGCTCCACGGGGCCCGCGGCACCCTGTCGGCTCCAGAGGATGCCTCCGATGGAGAGACAAACCCCACGTGAGGACCCTCCCGCCGGGTTCACTTGGACTCGGAAAGCGTGGCGGTCAGGTTCACTCAATGCTCTGGATGTCTGTGCTTCCGAGATCCCGGCCTACTCACGGGAAGGACCAGCGGGCGGATGAGATCTCCCTCTGCGGCGGCGGCGGCTCCAGGGTGCACACGTTTCAGTGGCTACGGCTTGTGGACATCGATCGCACCGAGAGCCTAACCCCCGGTGTGCCAGACGCCTGTGTCCACGATGGGTGAACAGTTCTAAGTGTGGGAAGCCCCACACTTGCCACTGCCTGTCCGATCTGCAGGGACTCGGCGAAGCACAAACGTGCCCGGTCTCCTGACCGATCGATCCCCTTTTCGGAGCCAGCCTGGTGCGTGATCTCTTTTCCAGGCCGCAGGCACACACTGGCGCTGGGGAGCTGTGTTCCTGTTCCTCCTCCTCCTCCTCCTCCTCCTCCTCCTCTCTGCCCCCACCCTTCCCCCCACACGCAGGCTCCCCCACCCCGCCTGGCCCCGGCCCGTCCGGGTCTCCCCCACCCGCGGAAAAGGCCAGGAAAAACATGGTCCCTGAACGACGCAGCTGAGAAACAGTGCAAGTCCACTCGGATGCGGTTAGGAGACACCTGAGCATACCTAGGCCAACACTGCCACCGTGTGGGGTGAGAGGCCAGCGCGAGGGCTCGACAGTTCAGAGGAGGGGAAGAGGGCAGGAGGGAGAGGGGGTGGGCAGGG
>NW_027220298.1:0-38014 GCF_027580195.1 Bos mutus
TGTGTGTTGGAGGAATGTCAGAGGTTGACTTTTGGATGGGGTTATTCTGAGATGTTCAAAAGTGTGTGTGTCTGTGTGTGTCACATAGACATCTGGACAAGCATGTCTGCAGTTTTAGCAGGGGTCTAGGATGGAGATATTCAGAGAACTTTAGATGTGGAGCTGGGTACAGCCAGGGGATCAGATTTAGGGGAGGGAATCTTAAGGTTATTTCAAGTGGGCCTGAAGTGACAGAGGGAGGGGCTGGAGATTAGATACCTCAGGTGGGCAGCCACAAAACTGCCATGAGGAGGGAGGTGCCCTCAGTCCCAGTGCTTCTGGCTGTTACCTGAGGGAACAGAGGCCCATGTGTATCAGGAGCCAGAGCTAGGGAATGGTCTATATTCATTGCCGTGTGGACTTAGCAAGATGTTGAATCTACTCCCTGGGAACAAGAGAAGCATCAGCCAGGCCAGACCAGTGTGTCAGATCCTCCACCACAACAAGCCCCTTGGCAAGAGGAGTGATCCAGTGTTCTGATGGAAATTTCCTTGAGCAGGCTGACCTTTGGGGATGGACATGCACAAGGCCAGCTGCAGTGCTAAGACAGCTAGCGTCCCACTGGCCTGTTGAGACCCATTCTCCAGAATTTACTTATGAAATAATTGCTTCTTTAAACATTTCTCTAAAGAAAAAACACACAAAGAATATTTAAAGCTTATGGATTTAACTAGTTAAATGTAGGCAAATTCTTACTAACAGTTGGAAAAATTACCATACCTACAAACATTTGAATAAAATCAAAAATCAAAATGAAAAATCAACAAGAGAATCCACCACAATGAGAAGTTCAAGCACAGGAACTAGAGAATAGCCCCCACTCCCTACAACCAGAGAAAAGCCTGCACAGCAATGAAGGCTCAGCACAGCCAAAAAATAAATGTTTTTGTTTGTTGTTTGTTTGTTTGTTTTTAAGTAGGATGCTGCAGCATTCTCTGCTGGTCCAGAGGTTAAGACTCTGAGTTGGCAAAAGGATAGCAAAGCGGAGAGATCACAGGCTTGATCTAACTGGTTTACGCAGAAAGCCAATATGTGACACTGAACTCGCTCTGACCACGGAGGCCACCGGCGCCCTCTCAAATCATGGACAGTACCCCACCTTAGCGCACCTTCTCGAGTGGGTCTTAGAAGCCCAGGCAAATAAGTGGTCTTAGAGGGCTCCCACGCTCCAATTAGTCATCCTGAAGGAAGAACAGAGAAGAAAAACAGAGAAACAGAAACAAGAACCACACGGGGAGACCAAGCCTGATGAGCAAGGTCCATAGCTTTATTTTCAAAAAGAGCTTTTATACCCTAAATTGTACATAGAAGATAATAGGGGATGCAAAGTCATGCAAGGTCAGCGGTCCTTGACTCTTATTGAAACCAGGCTTTCTTTCTGCAAACTTATCATATACAAAGGATTTAGGTGATTTACATCATCTTCTGTTCAGGAGATCTGCTAACATTCTTCTTCTGATAAAGGTTAGTCAACCAGAAAAACTTATTTTCTCCAAAGGTGATTTTTCTTAAAGTTTGGTGCCACTCCCTGAAAGCACTAGATAGAGTTGCATTCCTATAGGGCAAAAGGTGTAGTGGGGGATAATCAAGGGAAGAATTTATTAACTCAGGGGTCTAAGGCTGTTAACATCAAAGTTGCTACTTATATTTCTATATACCAACTATATTAATCAATACACTCTCAGGGACACAATGAGTGGGTAAAGGATATGGAAACTTGGCAGCAACCATTAGCTCAACAAAGAAATCCTCTAATTAGTTTTATTCCAACAATTTTAACTCCCTGAGAAGCTCTGCACTGTTAGAATATCTTAAGCTTCCCGTGCTTCTCATGGTTGGGGGGCTGTGAACAATCACATGTGTAGCTGTAAGAGTCCAGAAACCTGTCAGGCAAGTTAGAGAGCTATCCGAGGGATTTGAACTTGAACACACCTATTATACCCTGGAGACTTATTAACTAGAGCTCTAAGTTGATTTTCTTACAGAGAAATGTGGTCGGGGATAGCCCCGTGCCAAAGTCAGAAGAGTTGATGAAAGTCGTAAAATAGTAAAACAGACAGATTCTGGTTTTGGGGTAGATGCTCGAGCAGGTCCAGGGGGCCCCTCGAGTCCTGATTTGCCTTTGCATGTCAGGTCCTCTCCACATGACCTTTGTCATGGGTGGGAACTCCAGTGATGGCTCCCAGCATCTCCCCCTTTTTTTGTTTCTGAAAACAGCCAGATGCAATTCAGTCGCAAGCTTCTGAGTGTTCTGTCAGAGAGTTCTGAGAATACAAGGAAGAATAATTATGAGAAGCAGAATTAAAGTGGCCACAGCAGCATAGCTAAAAATAGTAGACAGAAAGTTCTTTCCTGAAACAAAGTTAGAGAATGTATGGAAAAAGTCACTTGCTACTCCTGCAGCAGTAAAATCTAATTGAGAGTGTTCCATGGTCTTTATCTGATTGTGAAGTTTCCCTAAATCTAAACTAATATCAGAGCTGTTCCAGACACCTGAAATATGATTTTTAATCTTTTCCTAGTTATAATCTGTCTCGTTTACTTTCAGGGGTGTTACACATATCCACTGGTAGTCGGCATGACAGGACAGTGCCAATTCTACTTTTAATGTCTGTAATTCAGTCCCAATATGTATTATTGCTTTTTCTAGGGCATCTATCCTCATTTCTAGCTTCCTGTCTATAGCTTCCTGTGTTGCCAGTGTTAAAAAAACATTTTTGGACATAGTATCAACATATTGAGCAGTATGTACTTGTTGAGTCAATGATATTGCTGCCACAGTAACAGAAGTAATTGCAGATATCAAAGCTGCGATTCCCAAGATAAGTAGACCCACAAACCATCATGATCGCATTAAATCTTGTAGTTGTTGTAATATAGCAAGACCATAATTATCATACCAATGTGTGGTTACAGTTACAGGCACTATAAGATAGGATGGACGTTGCAACACCACAAAGGAGCAAACATTATATTGGGGCGGGGGGGGGGGGGTCAAACAAGATGAGAGCATACATTGTTCACAAGACACTACATGAGTCTTGTATGAATGATTCATTTGTATATTAAGTCTTTGGGAGTCATTAGCAAAGAGAAAAACACAAGGCGAGGGTAGACAAGCTAAAATAGAATAAGTAGAAATATTTTCTGGCTGGGTTAAGGTAATAAGGGCAGTAGCGGTAAGGGCCCTCCAAATTTCTGGTTGCCAAAAAGTTCTGCCTTTAGCCATATAAGACAGCACAGGAGGAACAAATTGATTACAATGCCATCTAGTGGTGCGTAATGGCCAAGGAACTGGATGTTCTTTCCAATTGCCAAATCTACAGGTAAATTCATCATCAGGCACTGGATCCTGACCTGGATCCGGGTTGCTCCAGTCCTGAATGGTATAATTTCCTCCTCCTGGTATTCTGTAATCAATTCTTGAATTATAAGTACAAGGTTTCCAAATCGGATATCCTGAATGACCATCTATGGTGTTCCATATGACATCTGAAGGGGCAGCATTATCACAATTCAGATATTCTGGTGGAGATTTGAAAAGCAGGGATGTATAGGGGTCAAGGACGCCGGGCATATGAGCCAGTAATATCCAAACTGACCAGTAGTTTAAGGATGGGGAATCTGTCAGAATTGCTTTTTTAGAGGCTCCAATACATCCTTCTTTGGTAGGAGTAATAAAGCTTCCTGAATGATCAAGGGGAAGCTAAAACAAACAGGAAGATCGTCTATTCATACCTTAAAGGTATAACTGAAATTTATAGGGTATTTATCCTTTGTATAGGAAACATATGATTCTCCTAATAACTGAGGCTGGTTTGTGTAGACCTGTATAGGGTCACTGTTCCAAGTAACTACTTGAAAGGTCAGAGGATCTGGGAAGTATGCCCAATACTTTTCTGGAGCGGGGGAGAAGGCACTTACCTGGCAAGATAGTAAGGCAAGCATAGCAATAAACACTCTCTCAAGAGAGGCTGGAGAGCCCTTTGGGGAAGCTATCCCCTGTGCCTGATGACAGAGCATCTTAATCTGTCCCCAGGTAGGTATAGAGGCTTGTTGAGTGACCCACATAGGACACCCTGGTGATTTCCTGCAGGGTAAAGAATTAGGGGGAACAATATCTTTTATATGGAGTTGTGACATCTGTCTGGTGGGTGGTTCCACTTCTTGTTCATCCGGGATCTCTGGTGTCATTTGTCTCGAGATCAGCTGGGCTTCCCATATTGGCGGAAGGAGTGGAGGTAGAGGAGGTCCCTTCCTTTTTTGTGGTTGAGGCAATGGGGGGACCAGGTGTCTAGGGAGCTGTGACATGATGAATCAGTCTGTCCGGGATCCAAATAAGAGAATCTGCATCCTGTGGAAAAACACAAGCATATCTTTGGCCACTAGCTAATAATGGGTTGGGACCCCTCCATTGTCCAGAGAGGAGGTCCTTCCATTTTACCATCAGCTTTATATTTTGTCATTCCGGGCACCAATGACAAAGCATTGCAGTGGTTCTGGATGAATCAACATTCAGGTTATCTATTACAAAGAGAGCATGCTGCAGGATCTGATTCAGCCTCCACCCACCTTCCCACCGGCCTCTGTTCTGTTCACCAAGAAGACTGTACTTTGGCCTTGTGACCGGGAGGTTTCTGTTGAACTCAGAGGGAGGTGGAGGAGCGGGTCTGTGAGGTTGGGGGCACTGTCTGGCCTGCAGTGAGGAGAGAAGCAAGAGTTCTCCCCCTCTGGGTCCAGTAACTCCAGGGGAACCTCCTGGGAAGAAGCCTCTCAAACACCTTCCCTGCAGTTTCCACAGTTACAACATGTCCCACGTCTCAGGGTTTGGCTGTGGGTTAACAAATCCTCCCTTGTTGGACATGAAAAGTGTTTCCACAGAGTACCTGCCAGAACTTGGCCTCAGTTCATCTTCTTTTTGGACACGAAAAGTGTATCCAGAGAGAATCTGCCTGTATCTTGGCCTCAGTTGGTTCTGTTGTTGGACATGAAACGTGTTTCCACAGAGAATCTGCCTGTATCTTGACCTCAGTTGGTCCTATTGCTGGAACAAAAAGAATTTCCACAGATAATCTTCCTGGATCTTGGCCTCAGTTGGTTCTCCTGTTGGACATGAAAAGTGTTTCCACATAGAATCTGGTTCTTGGCTTCGGTTGGTACAGATTTAACAGGCAGTATGTTCAGGGCTCAGGAAAGTTAGTTCTCAAGCTTCCTTTAAGCCTACAGCACCTCCTCACCTCCACCCCTTCCATGGTCATGGAGCCTTGTCTCCCAGAGGAAGGTGTTTGGAAATACCAGTCACAAAGTCACATACTAAAGAGGAGTAAGGCCATGGCAGGCAGGGCCGGGTATTCTTGGGGGAGCAGAAGGGCCTTGAACACTCCATGCTGGACCCCGTGCCACATGCTTTTCCTCCTTCTCACTGGATATGCAGTTTTCTATTCCTGGGTGCCTGCCAGAGAGGGGCTCCCAAGACACCTCAAGATAGGGTTGGAGATGGGCAAGCTGGGTGCCAGGGAACCTGAGACCTTCCAGCAAGTCAGTGCACTATGGACAAGGACAAGCCTCACTGAATGGTTAGGCCTTGTCCATTCAGGACACCCTCTCTGGGCTACAGGTGGCAGTGCTGCTGCCCCCAGTGCCCACCTGAGTCTCAGGAGGTTGAAGAGAGATTGAGTTGTCCTTTCCACCTCCTGCCCAGAGAATGACAAAGACCGGTACCGAAAAGTCAGAGCAGGGTGGGCAGAGTGAGTGCTTCAGTCTCACAGG
Source organism: Bos mutus (assembly GCF_027580195.1). Classification (NCBI taxonomy): domain Eukaryota; kingdom Metazoa; phylum Chordata; class Mammalia; order Artiodactyla; family Bovidae; genus Bos; species Bos mutus. Next base: position 5,809 of record NW_027220298.1, read on the forward strand.
GTCCCTGTGCAGAGGGGTTTACTCCTAACTGGATCCTTCTTGGCTGGTTCTCTTTCTGTGTTGTCTTCACATCAAATCTCACAAGGACAAGGCAGTCAAGGTACCCACAACATCATTTGCCCAGGTGCCAACAACCGTCCTTATTTATTATGGGAGGGGAGACAGGGTGGCTGGTGTGACACTTCACTGGAACACAGGAGAACCCTCCTAGGTAGTGTCTCTTCTACCATCTGAGACCCAGGTGGGCACCTCCACCTGGAGTCCAGAGAGGGTATCCTGAATAGACAGTTCCAAAGGGTCCAGTGTGGCTTCAGGGGGGTATGGGCAAGAGGGGCACTAACTCCTTTATAAATATTTCAGACAACCACTGAGTTCCTTTTGGTTTTTGGTTTCAGATCTTTTTGATATGGTCCATTTTCAGAGTCTTTATTGAATTTTTTACAATATTGCTTCCATTTTATGTTTTGATTTTTGACTGCAAGGCATGTGGGATTGTTATCAAGTCCAATCTCGCTCTGCTTGCCTCACAACAGGCCAATAAATCAGAGGCGAGGTGCTGAGGCCTGGAATATGCCTTTACTTGGAAAGCTAGCAGACTGAGAAGATAGCAAACTAATATCTCGAAGAAACTCTCTGGATGCTAGTGTCTTTTACAGAACACAGAGCTGGGGAGGTGAGGAAATAAAGATAAAAGGCCATTAATCTGGCAAATATCTCCTGGAATGGCCAGTCTCAGAAGGAGATGTGTTACTTTCTCCCTTCATCTAGCCATCCACAGGTGGGCAGGTCCTGAACAAAGGCAGAGGGGCAGGGTTTCCTGAGGCAGGCCATTGTGTATGGACAGTATCACTGTAGTAAACAAACCAACAAGAAACGAAGGGTAAAGTAAATCATTCAACATGGAGTCAGATTTTGTTCTTCCCTGTAACAATTCCCCAGTGTCAGTGTCCATTCCTCAGTCTTATGGAAAGAAAAGTGATAACTGTTTTCATTGCTCCATGAGTTGCATCTTTTGGGGAGTGTCCACCACTTGTGCCAGTGTTCCGAATGTTGAGATTCGTCTTCTTTTGTTGTTCTTTGAAAGTCTCTACTTCATATATGTAGACATAAAAATATTTATAACCTAGTTGTTGAGAGTTATGTTTTATTCAGTAAGAATCTTTTAGGATTTCAAACCCAGGAGGCAGCATCTAAAGTTAAGGAATTTAGCACTTTTCTATGTATGTGAAGTTGCACCAGCCATCTCACTGAAATCATTCCTTTTGATACACACCTTACCACCTGGGACTGTTAGGGGAAGCACACTGATTGAAACTGCCCACCCTGACCAGGCACCATAGTAACCATTTACATGAGTTGTTTTATGACAGAAGATCCTGATAAGGAATATGGAACAAATAAGCCACCACCAACCGGAAGAGTCCAGGAAAGATCGAAAGGAGACACCGCGTGTCCGTCCACTTCCCAGAATCCCACTTGCTAGCATCCATCTTGGCTGAGAAATGTGTGCACCACCAGGAAAATCTCTGAATTAGAATGATTGGCCAAAGACCACCCAGAAACTAATCCCATCACCATAAAACCCGACATTGCAAGCCACGCGGCAGAGCAGTACTCCTGGGCTCCCTTACCCTACTGCTCTCCATCCGGGTGCCCTTTCCCAATAAAATTTCTTGCTTTGTCAGCACATGTGTCTCCTCGGACAATTAATTTCCGAGTGTTAGGCAAGAGCCCAGTTTTGGGTCCTAGAAGGTGTCCCCCTTCCTGCAACAGGACCAGTATCCTGTCTTCTCCTTCTCAAGATTCCTCAGGGATCACCGTGGGGAGTGGCTGCAGTCTGATGGCTGGTAGAGAGCAGGTATTCTTCTCCTTCCCGAGTTTCTTCAGGGCTCACCATGACAAGTGACTGCAGCCTGCTGGCATCTAGAAGGAAGGTATTCTCCTTCCCAAGTTTCCTCAGGGCTCACACTGGGGAGTGGTTTCAGCCTAATGGCTGCTAGAGAGCAGGTATTCTTCTACTTCTTGAGTTTCTTTAGGTCTTACACTGGGGAGTGGCTGCACTTTGATGGTTGCTAGAAAGCAGGTATTCTTTTCCTTCCCGAATTTCCTCAGGGTTTACTTTGGGGAGTGTCTGCAGTCTGATGGCTTCTAGATAGTAGGAGGGGGAAGCTGGGTCCCTCTTGAGATCATATCAGCAGAGACAGCAAGCATGTCCTGTGACTCCAGACAATCTTCCAACATTCAGGGTTAGCGTTCAGCCTGCAGGATCCACAGCCATCAGCTCAGCCACCATGCTCTGCACTTAGTTGCTATGCAGCCCTGAAACCTACAGTGCAGGAGGCCCTCTAAGTGTGGCATCCTGTCCAGCAAACTCTCGGTCACATCCTCCAAGCCCAACCAAGGCCCAGCTTTGCTGAGAGGGTCTCACTGGGGACCCAGGTTCCCCCTTCTGCTCTATCACATTCCATACCCAAGTGGGGAGAAGGCAGGGGCTAGGGGCAGAGTGCCTCCACCAAGTAGGGCAGAAGTTTTCCCATCACCCCTTGTGGTCCATCCCTAGGAGCACAGTCTAATGTCACTGTGCAGCAGAGGACATGTGTCCCCAGATCAGGCATTCTCTCCAGGGGATTGGAACTGTGAGCACTAACACAGGAAACCCCGAGTGACCTGCTTAGGCTGGAAGACTAGTTCCTGGGATGTAAGCTGAAGTCTGAAAGTAGCTTCTCCTTGGGATTAGCCTTCTCCAGACCTAGCTTGGGGGCAGCAAGAGTGAAATAAGTGGCCCCCAGCTGGGGCAGTCACACAGTGCCTCTCAACAACCCCATGGAGACTGTGAAGCTGAGTGACCATGAGCCCACATTCACCCAGCAGATGGCCAAGTGGATCGAAGTCACTGAGTCTCCAAACCCGGGAGTGCGGGTTCACGTGAGCAGGTGACAGACACTCCCCAGCTCAGATGGACTGTAGCCAGGGGCTTCCCTACTGTCCAGAAGATGTTTGGCCCGAGCCTAAGGACTTCACAGGGAGCTATCCAACCACTTCATGTGTGGGGCCTCAGGTAACGTCCTTGATTCATGGCTGGGGAGGCTGAAGATGGGGTGCACTCAGAGTTCCTGGTCCCCATAGGCATTTGTCACTTAGGCTCATTGTCCCTGCCTTCCTGGGGACCACCCTCTCCACCATATCTGTCACCATCTATTCCGTCCCCCCTTCTGAGAAAAGCTGAGATCTGGGTAACAGTGCTGGCAGGACCCATGCAAGCAGGATCTCTGCCCCGCATCCCACTCTTTCTCAAAGGGCATGTTTCACAAGGTGATAAGGCTTTAAAGAGCAGAGCATATTATATGCTGAGAGCCTGGCCTGACTCAGAAAGGAAGCTCAGAGGGACCCCTTGTCCCCAACACAGTCAAGACAAAGTCCTGGGATCTGAGAGGGAAGGGGGAGCAAGGGCCAGACTCCAGGAGATCTCAGGAGGTGGGCCCCAGCCCTCCTCTTTCTCTGGGCCCTCCCAACAAACAGATGTGGGTTATGGAAGTTTCCCTGAGAGCCACATGCAACCACTGCAAGGACTTAACTTTGTGCAAGGACATATGGGGGTTCTCACAGCACCAGGGAGGGCCCGATGAGCAGGGAAGGCTGAGGGATTTGTTCACCAGAGAGTGAGGGCCCATGACAGCACTGCTTTAACCCGGGGCTCCAAGACACAGGACTTGTGTATGAGTCACACTTGTGGGATGTCTGCTCTCTGCAGGAAGCACTCTATCTGTGTCCCCACAAGCTAAGCTTTGATAGAGCTATGGGCTTGGCCGGGGAGCTGGGGATTCTCAGTGCAGGACAGAGACAGTACCAGGGTCAGGGCACTGTGTGGAAAGTCTCTGTGAGTGGTTGAGAAAGGCCAGAGCTCGAACTGCCACTGCTTGGAGGACATGAACATTCACCTGAGGGAGCAGAGAGGATCCTGCATACCCCAAAACTGCCCCAGAGGCCAGGTTAGCAGCATGCTGCCAGAACAAGGGTCATCCAGGACACCAGGCAGGATGTGCACTGGGAAGTGGCAGCAGAGACTCTAGGCCACATGAAGGCCCAGTGACCCTGGGTGGGCACAGACGGCCTCAGACTGCATCAGCACCCAGAAGACCAGGGGGGTCCTGGGTGAGGGAAGGGTGGGGGCTCCCCACACCTTGCAGACCTGGGCGAGCTCATACTGCATGTCCTTGATGGTGCTGTTATTTGATTCCAGAATATCAGAGGAGAGGAAGGCGTCAGGAAAGCACAGCCTGGCTCCACTTTGGGGACATCCATAAAGCAGGGACTGCTTTGGGAAGGCCTCGGAGTAAGACCCAGGTGTGTGTCCACTCCCAGACTCCAAGGGGGCATAGCCTCGGGGCTGGCTGCCTCAAGTCACCCAACTGGCCGGGACCCTAGAGCCAGGCCTGGCCACACCAGAGACCCCTATCCACATCACCCACTCTTTCTGTGACATCTCTCAGGCCAGGGGGCAGAGGAACGAGGCCCAGCCCTGGGCAGGGTCTCTGCCAGGTGTGGTCAGGCCTTCTGGCTCCTGGGCACTGAGGCCTCATCTGTCCCTTCCTGGCAGTGCCCAGTGACCAGGACAGCCCACCCAGGGGAATGCCACAGACCACCACGGATGCACCAGGGAACAGAGGCTCAGCCTGCACCCAGAAGTGCCTCCCAGAAAAGCCTTCCCAGCATGTGCCACACAGGCCACCATGGGCCTGCCTCTCCTTCTGTGGCCTCTTCCAGCTCATCTTAGTGTCCAGGCAGATGGCAGCCATGGCCTTGCCTAAGATGCCAAGCTGCAGTGGGCAGTGTACTCTGGCTAGGGTAGCTGGAAGGCCAGGGAGGCACTGGGGAGACCTTGAAGACACTGGAGCCAGGAGACCACTGTGCACACGGGCCTGGGTGCCCTGGCCAGGAAACCACGACCACCCCTTCCCAATGCTGACTGAGGGTCTCCACTGGAGGGACAGAGCCCCACCCGTAGCCTTCAAGGCCTACCTACAGCTTGTGGGACACGAGAGTCAGGGCCGAGGGGTCCAGGTTGGAGGCCACCAGCACCTCGCTGAACTGTACCTCCTCCTTCCAAAGGGTGGCGGCCTATGCCTATACCTTGAGCTCCAGGATGAGGTTCCTGAGGCCGGCTTTCTTCTGAGCCTCCAGGATGCCCATGGTGAACTTCCAGGGACCCTTTCTTCCTTCCTTCTACATAAACACAGAAATCTGTATCTGTAACCTACATGTGTAACTCTAGGAGAGCATCCACACAAATAATCTTGCACTGTATACACAAAATCTGAATCTCACATACATAATCCAGAAGGACTTGATACTCAACCATCTGCTTTACTTCTAGGGGAAAAAAATCTAACAAAGGGTATAGATCTCCCATAGATTCATCATACCTGAATCAGGCGGCTGTATGCTGACAACAGTCACAGCATTGCAAATTGACTATACTGCAATATAGCAGAGGCATAGTATTAAAGAGAAGGAAAGAAAACCAGTGCCTGTTTTATTCCCCCCAGACTCCCTGACTGGGACTGCTACCCCATCCCTGGAGCCTAACCAGGTGTGGGTCCCACTGCTTGACTGGGGTGGGTTCAAGAGAGCCTGGCATGGTGCCCAGCATTGAACCCTTTTAAACGTTTACTTTCTGCTTTGTTCTGGCTTGGACCAGACTCCTCAGCAGGATCCAGGCCTCTAGGGACTTGGGAACAAATACGACTAAGCCTTCACATGCCCTGGTGCTGGGCATTCCAGTTCAAGCTTCCTTCCCAGCAAAGTGTTACCCCTCATTTTTGTGAAAGTGGAAAATACTTTCCATGAAGTTGTGATGCCGTGTGTTGGAAATATAACTGAAATTTCTGGGATAAACATGTTGATTATGAAACATTTAATACAGCTTTCTATGAAACACCAGTGACAAAAATACCTCACATTTGTTTCACACTTTAGTTTGTATCAGGTTTCCGTTTGTAGTCTTTTCAGTATTGCTTCCTAATAACCAATTTCACAGGTTTCTCAAGAAATCCTCTGAGCTCTTTCTTCAGCAGCTCTGGTTTGGCCTGTAGTCCTGGGACTGATATAGGTCCCTCAGCTCCTTGGAACCAGATTAACCCCAGGTTCTTGGTCTAGCTTTCCAGTGTTGTAATGAGTCATTAAGAGCATTCCATCCTTCACAGAGACCCACAAAGAGACAGCTGTGTCTAGAGCCCAGCAAGTACCACAGTATAGACCCCAGCACTCCTGAAAAAAGTGGGGCAGGGCAGACAGATGGCAGGGAGAAGGGATGCTGGGCAGTGTCCATGGCCAGGCCTGGGAGCTGTGGTTCCTGCCCAGACCTCGGGTAAACCTGAATCTTTCTGACACTCACACCTCCTGGCAGGCCTTCCCATCCCTGTGTCTTCAGAGGTCTCTGCCCATGTGCTCTTTCCCAAAACCTGGCTTTTTTTGGGGGGGAGGGGGGTGGCTGGGAAATCCCATGGATAGAGGAGTCTGGTGGGCCACAGTCCATAGGTTCGCAAAGAGGCTGACATAACTTAGCCACTACTCAACATCAATGAATAGATAAGAAAGCAAAGGAAGGTTAAAAAGAGAGAGAGAGTTTACAAAGCAATGAAATCCTGTCACTGTCTTTAGAAGGTAATTGAGGACCTTCCATCACCTGTAGAAATATTCAGATGAACACGGAGTTGGAAACTGTACTGTGTTCCTATATCCTACCATACACATTCCTGCTATAATCTTACAGCAAAACTTGTGAAATAACAATAATCATCATGATAATCAATCTCTGCTATTCTTGACTATACTCTTCATTTTCAACACGTATTTGTTGAATATTTAATCAGTATGAGGCATTTTCTAGGGATTTCCCTGGGGTCTCAGACAGTAAAGAATCTGCCTGCAATGCAAGGGACCTGGCTTTGATCCCTTGGTGGGGAAGATCCCCTGGAGAAGGAAATGGCTGAAGGCTAATAACTCCAAGACTCAATCACTAGAGAGAACCCCCAGCCCCATAGAACATTAATAGGCAAGTGCCCCCTCCAAAGGCCTCCAGCTCAACACAAGACTAAGCTACACCCAAAAGCCATCAAACTGTAATGCCAAACACTCTTCACCTATCCTTCAGCCAAATAGAGGCACAAATTTGCATGTTGAGAGACAGGCTGCCCAAAGCCATACTGAACTCACAGACACTTGAAACCACAAGACTGGGCCCAACCACTGCCCTTCAGAATGACAAGATCTAGCTCCATCCACCAGAACACAAACACAAATCCCCCCAACCAGAAAACCTTCAGAAGTCATTGGCCCAACCCCACTCAGGGGAGGCAGACTCCATAGTTAACAGGAACTACAGCCTTTCAACCTGCAAGAAAGAGATCCCAAACACAGCATATTAAACGAAATGAAGTAACAGAGAAACATCCAGAAGATTAAGGGACATGGTTAAAACCCACAGGATTGAACAACTGAACAGTAAACAGGAAATCTACCAGAAAAATAATTCAGAAGAACAACAGTAGAGATGATCCAAACTTCTGGAAATAAAATGGAGGCATGGATAGACTAGAGACACAGATTGAGAAGATGCAAGAAATGTTCAACAAGGACCTTGAAGAATTAAAGAATAATCAACAATGAAAAATGGAATAACTGAGATTAAAAATCACTGGAGAAACTATATTTGAAAAAGACACATGTATCCTAATGTTCACTACAGCACTATTTAGAAGAGCTAGGACATGGAAGCAACCTAGATGTCCATCAACAGATGAATGGATAAAGAAGCTGTAGTACGTATATACAATGGAATATTATTCAGCCATAAAAAGGAATGCATTTGAGTCAATGCTAATGAGGTAGATGAACGTACAGCCTATTAAACAGAGTGAAGCAAATTAGAAAGAGAAAAACCAATAATGTGTATTAACACATATATAGGGAACAACAGACTGGTTCCAAATAGGAAAAGGAGTACATCAAGGCAGTATATTGTCAAGCTGCTTATTTAACTTCTATGCAGAGTACATCATGAGAAACGTTGGGCTGGAAGAAGCAGAAGCTGGAATCAAGACTGCCAGGAGAAATATCAATAACCTCAGATATGCAGATGATACCACCCTTATGGCAGAAAGTGAAGAGGAACTAAAAAGCCTCTTGATGAAAGTGAAAGAGAGTGAAAAATTTGGCTTAAAGCTCAACATTCGGAAAACGAAATTCGTGGCATCTGGTCCCATCACTTCATGGGAAATAGATGGGGAAACAGTGGAAACAGTGTCAGAATTTATTTATTTGGGCTCCAAAATCACTGCAGATGGTGACTGGAGCCATGAAATTAAAAGACGCTTACTCCTTGGAGGAAAAGTTATGACTAACCCAGATAGCATATTGAAAAGCAGAGACATTACTTTGCCAACAAAGGTCCATCTAGTCAAGGCTATGGTTTTTTCAGTTGTCATGTATGGATGCAAGAGTTGGACTGTGAAGAAAGCTGAGCACCGAAGAATTGATGCTTTTGAACTGTGGTGTTGGAGAAGACTCTTGGGAGTCCCTTGGACTGCAACAAGATCCAACCAGTCCATTCTAAAGGAGATCAGCCCTGGGTGTTCTTTGGAAGGAATGATGCTAAAGCTGAAACTCCAGTATTTTTGCCACCTCATGCGAAGAGTTGACTCATTGGAAAAGACCCTGATGCTGGGAGGGATTGGGGGCAGGAGGAAAAGGGGATGGCAGAGGATGAGATGGCTGGAATGGCATCACTGACTCGATGGTCATGAGTTTGAGTGAACTCCGGGGGATGGTGATGGACAGGGAGGCCTGGCGTGCTGCAGTTCATGGTGTCACAAAGAGTCGGACATGACTGAGCGACTGAACTGAACTGAATATTGCATTGGGCATATGTACCACAGCTTTCTTATCCATTCGTCTGCTGATGGACATCTAGGTTGCTTCCATGTCCTGGCTATTACAAACAGTGCTGTGATGAACATTGGGGTACATGTGTCTCTTTCGATTCTGGTTTCCTTGGTGTGTATGACCCGCAGTGGCATTGCTGGGTCATATGGCAGTTCTATTTCCAATTTTTTAAGGAATCTCCACACTGTTCTCCATAGTGGCTGTACTAGTTTGCATTCCCACCAACAGTGTAAAAGGGTTGCCTTTTCTTTGCACTCTCTCCAGCATTTATTGTTTGTAGGCTTTTTGAGAGCAGCCATTGTGACCAGCGTGAGATGGTACTTCATTGTGGTTTTGATTTGCATTTCTCTGATAATGAGTGATGTTGAGCATCTTTTCATGTGTTTGTCAGCCATCTATGTGTTTTCTCTGGAGAAATGTCTGTTTAGATCTTTGGCCCATTTTTTGAATGGGTCATTTATATTTCTGTCTTTGTGCTGTTACCATACTGTCTTGATGACTGTAGCTTTGTAGTCTAGTCTGAAGTCAGGCAGGGTGATTCCTCCAGTTCCATTCTTCTTTCTCAAGATTGCTTTGGCTATTCGAGGTTTTTCTGTATTTCCATACAAATTGCGAAATTATTTGTTCTAGTTCTGTGAAAAATACCGTTGGTATCTTGATAGGGATTACATCTATAGATTGCTTTGGGTAGTACAGTCATTTTCACTATAGTGATTCTTCTGATCCTTGAACAGGGTATATTTATCCATCTATTTGTGTCATCTTTGATTTCTTTCATCAGTGTTTTATAGTTTTCTATATATAGGTCTTTTGTTTCTTTAGGTAGATTTATTTCTAAGTATGTTATTATTCTCGTTGCAATGGTGAATGGAATTGTTTCCTTAATTTCTCTTTCTGTTTTCTCATTGTTAGTGTATAGGAATGCAAGGGATTTCTGAGTGTTGATTTTATATCCTGCAACTTTACTGTATTCATTGATTAGGTCTAGAATTTTCTGATGGAGTCTTTAGGGTTTTCTATGTAGAAGATCATGTCATCTGCAAACAGTGAGACTTTACTTCTTCTTTTCCAATCTAGATTCCTTTTATTTCTTTTTCTTCTCTGATTGCTGTGGCTAAAACTTCCAAAACTATGTTGAATAGTAGTGAGAGTGGGCATCCTTGTCTTGTTCCTGACTTTAGGAGAAATGCTTTCAATTTTTCACCATTGAGGATAATGTTTGCTGTGGGTTTGTCATATATGGCTTTTATTATGTTGAGGTATGTTCCTTCTATGCCTGCTTTCTGGAGAGTTTTTTTTTATCATAAATGGATGTTGAATTTTGGCAAAGGCTTTCTCTGCATCTATTGAGATAATCATATGGTTTTTATCTTTCAATTTGTTAATGTGGTGTATCACACTGATTGATTTGCACATTTTGAAGAATCCTCCTATCCCTGGGATAAATCCCACTTGGTCATGACAAGTATTATCTTTTTAATATGTTTTTGAATTCTGTTTGCTAGAATTTGGTTGAGGATTTTTGCACCTATGTTCATCAGTGATATTGGCCTGTAGTTTTCTTTTTTTGTGGCATCTTTGGTTTTGGTATTATGGTGATGGTAGAATGAATTTGGCAGTTTATCTTCCTCTGGAATTTTCTGGAAGAGTTTGCGTAGGATAAGTATTAGCTCTTCTCTACATTTTTGGTAGTATTCACCTGTGCAGCTCTCTGGTCCTGGGCTTTTGTTTGTTGAAGATTTTTTATTACAGTTCTGATTTCTGCACTTGTGCTGGGTCTGTTAAGATTTTCTATTTCTTCCTGGTTCAATTTGGAAAGTCATACTTTTATAAGAATTCATCAATTTCTTCCAAGTTGTCCATTTTATTGTCATATAGTTGCTGATCGTAGTCTCTTATGATCCTTTGTATTTCTGTGTTATCTGTTGTGATTTCTCCATTTTCACTTCTAATTTTGTTTATTAGGCATGATTTTTTTTTTTTTTTTGCCATTTTGATATCTTCTTGGGTAAGAGTCCTTTGCTCATTATTTAATTGAGTTATCTTTTATTGAGTTGCAGGGGTTCTTTATATATTCTGAATATTAAGTCATTATCAGATATATGATTTGCAATATTTTTTCCCATTCTGTAGGCCATTTCACTTTCTCAATAATGTTTTTGATACAGAAAATTTTTAATTATTTTAAAGTCCAATTTATCAGTTTATCCTTGTGTTATTCATGCTTTTTATTTTATTTATTTATTTTTTTAAATTTTATTTTATTTTTAAAATTTACATAATTGTATTAGTTTTGCCAAATATCAAAATGAATCCATCACAGGTATACATGTGCTCCCCATCCTGAACCCTCCTCCCTCCTCCCTCCCCATACCATCCCTCTGGGTCGTCCCAGTGCACTAGCCCCAAGCATCCAGTATCGTGCATTGAACCTGGACTGGCATCTCATTTCTTACATGATATTTTACATGTTTCAATGCCATTCTCCCAAATCTTCCCACCCTCTCCCTCTCCCACAGAGTCCATAAGACTGTTCTATATATCAGTGTCTCTTTTGCTGTCTCGTACACAGGGTTATTGTTATCATATTTCTAAATTCCATATATATGTGTTAGTATACTGTATTGGTGTTTTTCCTTCTGGCTTACTTCACTCTGTATAATAGGCTCCAGTTTCATCCACCTCATTAGAACTGATTCAAATGAATTCTTTTTACTGGCTGAGTAATACTCCATTGTGTATATGTACCACAGCTTTCTTATCCATTCATCTGCTGATGGACATCTAGGTTGCTTCCATGTCCTGGCTATTATGAACAGTGCTGTGATGAACATTGGGGTACATGTGTCTCTTTCCCTTCTGGTTTCCTCAGTGTGTATGCCCAGCAGTGGGATTGCTGGATCATAAGGCAGTTCTATTTCCAGTTTTTTAAGGAATCTCCACACTGTTCTCCATAGTGGCTGTACTAGTTTGCATTCCCACCAGCAGTGTAAGAGGGTTCCCTTTTCTCCACACCCTCTCCAGCATTTATTATTTGTAGACTTTTGGATCGCAGCCATTCTGACTGGTGTGAAGTGGTCCCTCAGAACTAAATAGACATTTCTCAAAAGAAGACATACAGATGGCTAACAAACACATGAAAAGATGCTCAACATCACTCATTATCAGAGAAATGCAAATCAAGGCATGACATTTTTTAACCTGAGGTAACCCTGAGTATCTGTCCCATGTGCTCTGAAAATTGGCTTCAGCATAATCGCAAAGAAGGAATTCCAAAACACCCTGACCAGTGACAGCAGCGTGAGGATAAGGCACCAATGATAACTGTGAAACCCACACACTCCTGTCTGTGTTCACCCTGGTCAGCCTCTTAAAATTGTAGTCACTTGACAGCAACACTTCATACAATCTTTTATCAGATAAAATAATGAGATTACTTCTCCATATTTGTTTCTCTAATTTAATTGTGAGTTTAACTCGGCTGTGTGTTAGATTTTCTTCTAGTTCTATTTTCAACCCTAAATGGCTGCTGAGGTGGGCTTCCAGAAGCCCCTCTACCAAGGGCTAAGGAAGTTGAGAAACACTTACTGAAGGAAAGGATTGGGACTCAACAGGGAAGCCCACACAGCTATACCATCATCTGCATTACACACGGAACATTAACAATAAGCAGACAATGGACCAGGACCAAAAGAAAGAGACAGTGCTAGGCACTCCAAACCACACTGATAATTTTGTTTTTAATCAAAGCCCTAAACAGTTTTAAGTGCTGCAAAAAAAAAAAAAAAAAGTGTGCTCTTTTGTCTATAGATCATTAACTCCATGGTTATAATGAAATAATTGCACAAGATACTATATTTAGTATCTGATTTCTCATAAGTTTCAAATATTTCATAAGTCAAGCCTTCAAACAAAGACATATGCTACTCAAGGGTAGAGGCAACATTTTCAAGGAATGAGGTCTTTCAATGAATGTTTGTGGAGCTGCCTTCAACTAACAATGCCTGACACTGGATGACAGTGTATGATTATAAAAGACAGATAAGGGGGAAGATGGTCTTTCCTCTCCCAACCACACCTACCCCCTGCCCTCTGTATTAGTTTCCTTTTGTTGCTGTAACATATTACCACAACATTAGTGGCTTAAAAGAATACAAACCTATTATCAAACAATTCTGTATGTCAAAAGCCCAACACAGGCATCACAGGGCTAAAACCAAGGTGTCAGCAGGGCTGTGTTCCTTTCTGAAGGCTATAAGGGAGAATCTGTTTTCTTGACTTTTCTGCCTTCTCTCAGTTGCCTGATTCTTTGGCTCATGTCCCCTTTCCTTCATCTTTAGAGCCAGCAATGGCCAGTGGAATCTATCTCACATGACATCACCCTGACATTGAGTCTTCTGCTGCTCACTTCCATTTTTAAGGATCCTTGTGATTACCCTGTTACCACCGAGACAAACCAGGATAACCTCTCTGTTTTATGATAAGCCATCTGCATCCTTGATCTTCTGTTGTAACAACTTATTCACAGGTTCCAGGGGTTAAGGCATGTGCACATCTTGGGGTCATTATCTGCCTACCATACTGTCAATAAATAACCAGTGATAAGTCTTCAAAGGCATGGTGAGAAGTCAGAAAGAAGTCACACGTGCATTTCTTGCTCCTTATTGTCTACCTCTCTTCATTCTTTGTCATTAAATATTGTAAAGAGAGCTTTCTAGAGCAAACTGAGTTGGGCTGCTGCTGCTTCAGGTGCATCTTGACCAGTGCTGGCAGGCGGGAGTCTTGAGGACTCCATAGAGCAGTAACAAGAGAGATAGGAGGACTCACAGGCTGTTCATTCTCTCTTGACAGTGTCCCTGAGAGCAGCCAAAGCAAACTAAGGCCCTGGGTTTCTGGAATGTACATTCCATGAAGGAACAAAGCAATAAAAATAAGTTTGTGAATTTTAAAATCTATTAGAAAGTGTTGAGAGCCATGGAGGACAATAAAACTTGGGAGAAGGTTAGGGAAGGTGGAAAGGGGACTAACCCACTAATAGGACACTCAGTGAGGTGTTCATGTTATTTTACAGTGAGTCAGGCATGGTGAAAAGTGCTTTACAAGATAATGCTCACCTCAGCCTGAATCATTCCATCTTCTAGATGAGGAAAAAGAGGCTCACAGGTGATGTCTCATGAATGATGAGTGGCACAGGCTGGTTGCCATCCACATGTTTACCCTCCCCAAGCTATAGGGGTTTCCTAGACCAGAGTCACATTCCGGAAGCAGAAGGTGGAGGACTAGATCCCTATGCTGACATGTACCTGTTATTCCAGGGAAGAGGAAGTTCTGACTCCTGGGAGAGACTGTCTGGACACTGAGGCCCAGGGATGGGGCTCTGTCAGGGAGAACCACATGGCCACCTGGGATAAGGGAGCCATCAGGTTTCTGTTCAGTTCTTAGCCTGGCCAATTCCTGGCTAAAAGACCACTAGAGGTTGGGTGGGAAAACGTGGGATGCATTCCTTTGTCTTACTTAACACAAATGCAGACAGTCCTTGCTATGTGTTCAGGTCTTCCCTAAGAGCTATACAAATAGGAACTGATTGTAATTTATATAATACACGACCAGGCCAGTGCTGCTATTGTCCCAGTCACAGATGAAGAAACTGAGGCCAAGACAGTTTCAGGTGTTTCCCTGGCCACGCTGCCATGGGAATTCCAATCCTAGTGGCACCAAAATGAACATTATGAGTTGCTACCACATCTCATGGACTGTGTGCTGTACCTTCAGTGCATTCATTAACCTTAGTTCCAATTGTGGACTCATCTGGAGAAGTTACATGGCTAAGACATGGAGTCTCATCATTTCAGAACGAGGTAAGAATCACTGAGTCATTGAGCCAAGACTTGCATAGGTCCTTCTTGCTGTAGGCCCTTTATGAAATGATTTTCCTGGTTTTTCTCAGGAAACAGGTGCTGGGATAGGCACCATTTCATGAATGAAGGCACAGAGGCTCAGGGACATGAACTGATTTGTCAACAAGGCATGTCCAGAAACGATGAGTGGCCGAGTCCAGATGTGAGCCCAGGTATGGCTGTGGCTGGCCTCTGTGATGTTGATCCACACAACTACACAATGTGGCTTTGGAAGGTACCAAGTCCAGGCATGATGACAACATCAACCATAGTTGATGACTATTGCAATAGGGATCAGAACTGTCCATCTGCAGTCAGTGAACATCAGGCTGTGTTCTAAGCCTTTTCATACATTAATTTATTAGCCTTGGCAACAGCCATGTGAAGTAGATAACATATTACCCCATTTTACCAATGAGGTAACTAAGGCACAGGGAGGTTAAGTCACTTGTCCAAAGTCACAGAGCTCATGAATGGCAGAGCTGGGATTGGGCACCAGGCAGCGTGGCTGCAAAGCCCAGGCTCCTAAATGCTATCCAAGGAAGAAACAGCTCAGAGCCTGGCATGAGGCCAGCAGCTATGGAGAAAGTAGGCCATAGAGATGAAGGACTGTGAGTGGGAGGATTTACTCCTGGGAAAATAGGGGCCAGTGCGAGTGGCTAATACGGTGACTGCCAGAGCTCATGGACATTTCATGAACTAGTGAAAAAGTGGAGGCAAGAAATCCAGGGGCTTCAGAGTTAGAACTTGGATAACCAAATCCTGCCTCAAATTCACTGCAGGAGAAATAACCACCCACCTAAGAGTACCACGAGTGACCCAGAGAGAAGCCCTAGTGATAGACCTCAAGGCCAAGGCAGATCACTGTTCCATTCAGTTCTTGGTTTCAGTCTTTCCCGGGCCCAGTTAGACATTTGGCCCTTGCTTTCTGGAATATACTGCACTGTACCCTATTCCCTTCTACTAGTAATAAATCCTGCCTTTGTTTTGAATCATTTTGAAGGGGACTTGATTCTAGCTCCACCAGTCTGTGGTAGAGACACAGGAAGACCAGGCAGGATGTGAGAGCCAAACAGGCCAGGAACTATAGGGAGGAGGGAGGGCAAACCCGGCTGGAGCATGAGGCAGAGTGGAGGAGGCTGCGGGTTCCTTCATGAGGTGTGGAGGAGGACCTACCCAGTCAAAGCAGGTCCTCCAGCTCTGCAGTATCACCTCCTGCTATGGGGTCCTTGGGGCTAGGTCTTCTAGGCCAGGAACTTGAAATGAAGGACATGGCCATATCCTCAAAGGTCACTGATCCCTAGAAAGTCAAAGAGAGGCAGGGATGTCACCCTTGTGGCTAACAGAATGAAGCTAGAGTCTGTCACTCAGTCACTGGAACAATCTAGAAGGACCCTAGCTCTGAATCCCACGGTGGTGTGTACCTCTTAGGGGCCTGGCTCTGTGCTGAGCACTTTCTGTGCAACATCCAACTGATGACATGTCCCCAGCACTGGAGCCAGACTCCTAAGTCTGAACACAGCTTCTTCAACCTGACCCTTGCCAGCTGTGAGGCCCTGGGGACATCACTTCATTTCTCTGAGCAGTGATTTCTGCATCAATACCCTAATCGTTCCCACTGCCAGGTTGCTGTGAGTGTGAAAGAGACAACGGTTATCAAGTGAACACTGGGATGCCCAGTACAAGTCTGTCGGTGCTTCGTGTGTGTTTTTGTACTTGGATTGCCCATGAGGCCAACACTGTCAGCATGTCAATGTCACAGTTGGTGTCCTGAGGCTCAGGGACAGTCAACCAGAAGTCAAACAGAGTCAGGTGTCAGATAAGCAGTGATCTGAACTCAGACAGGTCTCTCTGGTTCAGAGCCAGTGTGTGTAACCCCCATCCTCTGCTAGCACCAAAGGGTGGGATGAATATCCAGGACACCATCTCACAATCCACCTTCAGAGACACATCTCAGCAGATAGAGGGAGCAGTTAAACTCCATTCAGCAACGTGCACAGGCCCACTTCTTCCTCCTCAAAGAATACATATCCCTGCCTTTCCCCATGTAGTACTCTCTGCCTGGAAGGCCCCCTATACCATCCTCATACCTAAGCCCAAACCCGGCCTGCAAAGTTGACTTTAAGTGTTGCCATGAGGCCTCTGCAGCCCACAGTGGGTATTATCATGGTTAGAGTGGAGGCTCTGTTGACTGACATGATTCTGTATTTCTGCCAATGAAGAGCCGTGTCACCTTCAACAGGTAACTTTTCTAAGACTCAAAGTTTCTGTTCTGTAAAGTAAGGATGATAAGAAAAACTAATCCTAAGGAGATGAGAGTTAAGCAAGGAAGTCATTGTACCTTGGTGCATAATACGCTCACTTCAGTCATTCAGTCATGTCCGACTCTTTGTGACCCCATGGATTGCAGCGCGACAGGCTTCCTGTCCATCACCAACTCCCAAATTTACTCAAATTTGAGTAAATTTGAGTCCATTGAGACGCTGATGCCATCCAACCATCTTATCCTCTATCATCCCCTTCTCCTCCTGCTTTCAATCTTTCCCAGAGTGAGGGTATTTTTAAAGGAGTCAGTTCTTCATATCAGATGACCAAAGTATTGGAATTTCAGCTTCAACATCAGTCCTTCCAATGAATATTCAGGACTGATTTCCTTTACAATGGACTTCTTGGGGTCTTCTTGCTTCCAAGGGACTCTCAAGAGTCTTCTCCAACACCACAGTTAAAAAGAATCAATTCTTCCGTGCTCAGCTTTCTTTATAGTCCAACTCTCACATCCATACATGATAACTGGAAAACATAACTGATTAGATGGACTTTGTTGGCACTGTAATGTCCCTGCTTTTAGATATGCTGTCTAGGTTTGCCATAGCTTTTCTTCCAGGGAGCAAGTATCTTTTAATTTCATGGCTGCAGTCACCATATGCAGTGATTTTGGAGCCCCCGAAAATAAAGTCAGCCACTGTTTCCCCATCTATATGCCATGAAGTAATGGGACCCGATACCATGATTTTAGTTTTCTGAATGTTGAGCTTTAAGTCAACTTTTTCACTCTTTTCTTTCACTTTCATCAAGAGGCTATTTAGTTCTTCTTCAATTTCTGCCATAAGTGTGGTGTCATCTACATATCTGAGGTTATTGATATTTCTCCAAGAAAACTTGATTCCAGCTTGTGCTTCATCCAGTCCAGGATTTCTCATGATGTACTCTGCATATAAGTTAAATAAGCAGGGTGACAATATACAACCTTGATGTATTCCTTTCCAGATTTGGAACCAGTCTGTTGTTCCATGTCTAATTCTAACTGTTGCTTCCTGACCTGCATACAGATTTCTCAGGAGGCAGGTCAGGTGGTCTGGCGTTCCCATCTCTTGAAGAATTTCCCACAGTTTGTTATGATCCACACAGCCAAAGGCTTTGTAATATTGAATTAAGCAGAAGTTCATCGCTTTCTTGAACTCTCTTGCTTTTTTGATGATCCAACGGATGTTGGCAATTTGATCTCTGGTTCCTTTGCCTTTTCTAAATCCATTTGGAGCATCTGGAAGTTCACGGTTCATGTACTGTAGAAGCCTGGCTTGGAGAATTTTGAGCATCACTTTGCTATCACGTGAGACGAGCGCAATTGTGTGGTAGTTTGAGCATTCTTTGGCATTGTCTTCCTTAGGGATTGAAATGAAAACTGACCTTTTCCAGTCCTGTGGCCACTGCTGAGTTTTCCAAATTTGCTAGCATATTGAGTGTAGCACTTCCACAGCATCATCCTTTAGGATTTGAAATAGCTCAACTGGGATTCCATCAACTCCACTAGCTTTGCTTGAAGTGATGCTTCCTAAGGCCCACTTGACTTCACATTCCAGAATGTCTGGCTTTAGGTGAGGGATCACACCATCGTGATTATATGGTTTGTGAATATCCTTTTTTGTATAGTTCTTCTGAATATTCTTGCACCTCTCCTTAATATCTTGTGCTTCTGTTCAGATCAGATTAGATCAGATCAGTCGCTCAGTCATGTCCGACTCTTTGCGACCCCATGAATCGCAGCACGCCAGTCTTCCCTGTCCATCACCAACTCTCGGAGTTCACTGAGACTTACGTCCATCGAGTCAGGGATGCCATCCAGCCATCTCATCCTCTGTCGTCCCCTTCTCCTCTTGCCCCCAATCCCTCCCAGCAACAGGGTCTTTTCCAATGAGTCAACTCTTCGCATGAGGTGGCCAAAGTACTGGAGTTTCAGCTTTAGCATCATTCCTTCCAAAGAACACCCAGGGCTGATCTCCTTCAGAATGGACTGGTTGGATCTCCTTGCAGTCTAAGGGACTCTCAAGAGTCTTCTCTAACACCACAGTTCAAAAGCATCAATTCTTCGGCACTCAGCCTTCTTCACAGTCCAACTCTCACATCCATACATGACTACAGGAAAAACCATAGCCTTGACTTGACGAATCATTGTTGGCAAAGTAATGTCTCTGCTTTTGAATATGCTATCTAGGTTGGTCATAACTTTCCTTCCAAGGAGGAAGCGTCTTTTAATTTCATGGCTGCAGTCACCATCTGCAGTGATTTTGGAGCCCAGAAAAATAAAGTCTGACACTGTTTCCACTGTTTCCCCATCTATTTCCCATGAAGTGGTGGGACCGGATGCCATGATCTTCGTTTTCTGAATGTTGAGCTTTAAGCCAACTTTTTCACTCTCCACTTTCACTTTCATCAAGAGGCTTTTTAGTTCTTGAGTTTCTGCCATAAGGGTAGTGTCATCTGCATATTTGAGGTCCATTCTATTTCTGTCCCTTATTGTGCCCATCTTTGCATGAAAAGTTCCCTGACAATCGTAATTTTCTTGAAGAGATCTCTAGTTGTTCACATTATTGATTTCGTCCATTTGCACTGATCATTGAAGAATGCTTTCTTATCTCTCCTTGCTGTTCTTTGGAACTCTGCATTCAAATATGTGTATCTTTCCTTTTCTCCTTTGCCTTTCACTTCTCTTTTTTTCATTGCTATTTGTAAGCCCTCTAAGACAATCATTTTGCCTTTTTGCATTTCTTTTCTTGGAGATGGTCTTGATCCCTCTCTCCTGTACAATGTCATGAACCTCAGTCTGTAGTTCTTCAGGTACTCTATCAAATCTAATCCCTTGAATCTATTTGTCACTTCCACTGTATAATCGTAAGGAATTTGATTTAGGTCACATCTGAATGGTCTAGTGGTTTTCCCTACTTTCTTCAATTTAAGTCTGAATTTGGCTATAAGGAGTTCATGATCTGAGCCACTGTCAGCTCCCAGTCTTGTTTTTGCTGACTGTATAGAGCTTATCCATCTTTGACTGCAAAGAGTATAATCAGTCTGATTCCGGTATTGACATCTGGTGATGTCCATGTGTAGAGGCATCTCTTGTGTTGTTGGAAGAGGGTGTTTGCTATGACCAGTATATTCTCTCAGCAAAACTCTATTAGCCTTTGCCCTGCTTCATTCTGTACTCCATGGCCAAATTTGCCCATTATTCCAGGTATTTCTTGACTTCCAACCTTTGCATTCCTTCCCCTATAATGAAAAGCACATCTTTTTTGGGTATCAGTTCTAGAAGGTCTCATAGGTCTTCATGGAACCATTCAACTTCAAGTTTTTCAGCATACCAGTCAGGGCATAGACTTGGATTACTGTGACACTGAATGGTTTGCCTTGGAAACGAACAGAGATCATTCTGTCATTTTTGAGATTGCATCCAAGTACTGCATTTCAGACTATTTTGTTGACTATGATGGCTATTCCATTTCTTCTAAGGGATTCTTCCCCACAATAGTAGATATAATTGTCATCTGAGGTAAATTCACCTGTTCCAATCCATTTTAGTTCACTGATTCCTAAAAGGTCGATGTTCAGTCTTGCCATCTTTTTGACCACTTCCAGTTTGCCTTGATTCATGCACCTAACATTCCAGGTTCCCATGCAATATTGTTCTTTACAGCATCGGATTTTACTTCCATCATCAGTCACATCCACAACTGGGTGTAGTTTTTCCTTTGGCTCCATCTCTTCATTATTTCTGGGGTTATTTCTCCACTGATCTCCAGTAGCATATTGGGCACCTATCGACCTGGGGAGTTCATCTTTCAGTATCCTATCTTTTTGCCTTTTCATACTGTTGATGGGGTTCTCAAGGCAAGTATACTGAAGTAGTTTGCCATTCTCTTCTCCAGTGGATCACATTTTTTCAGAATTCTCCACCATGACCCATTCATCTTGGGTGGCCCTTCACCACATGGCTCATAGTTTCATTGAGTTAGACAAGCCTGTGGTCTATGTGATCAGATTAGTTAGTTTTCTGTGATTGTGGTTAAGCACAATGAAGGCCAACTCTTAAGGTTGTTTAATTATTAATATTTTCCCTATTTACGCCCTCAGCAACCTGAACAAGCACAACTAAACCTGCATTTTTGCTTTTGTCATGCCAAATTTCTGCACACACACACACACACATTCACACACACAAAATTCCAAAATGAGGGCAGGTGGAACAGTGGCTATTTTAGCTAGAACTCTCTTCAAAGAGGTGATATTTGAACAGAGCCTGGAAGAATGTGAGACGATTCCAGTATGAGATCTGGTGATGGTGTCCCAAGTAAAGAAAACTCCAATGGCAAAAGCTGGGATGAGGGGAAGAGCTTGGCACAGTCATCTCTGTATGCCTGGGAGGCAGAGGGCAAGGGGAGAAGAGAAGGAGGCATGGTCAGAAGTGGTCCCCCAGGACACAGCATCAATTACTGACTGAGCACCTGGTTCAGACCATGCTCTTCCTGAATAGGAGCTCACGCTCCAGAGTCAGCGACAGATCACCCATAGGAACTAAGCAAATGACCTAGAGAATCCTGATGACAACAGAATAAGAGTAAGGCAGGAAAGACTGGGGGCAATTTTCTGCAGGGTAATCATGAATGCAGGCTGGGTAAAGCACAAGCTGGAATCAAGACTGCCAGAAGAAATATCAATAACCTCAGATATGCAGATGACACCACCCTTATGGCAGAAAGTGAAGAAGAACTAAAGAACCCCTTGATGAAAGTGAAAGAGGAGAATGAAAAAGTTGGCTTAAAACTCAACATTGAGAAAACTAAGATCATGGCATCTGGTCCCATCACTTCATGGAAAATAGATGGGGGAACAGTGGAAACAATGACAGACTTTATTTTCTTGGGCTCCAAAATCACTGCATATGGTGACTGCAGCCATGAAATTAAAAGACACTTGCTCCTTGGAAGAACAACCTAGACAGCATGTTAAAAAGCAGAGACATTACTTTGCCGACAAAGATCTGTTTAGTCAAAGCTATGTTTTTTTTCAGTAGTCATGTATGGATGTGAGAGTTGGACTATAAAGAAAGCTGAGCACCGAAGAATTGATGCTTTTGAACTGTGGTGTTGAAGAAGACTCTTGAGAGTCCCTTGGACTGTAAGGAGATCCAACCAGTCAATACTAAAGGATATCAGTCCTAAATATTCATTTTAAGGGCAGATGCTGAAGCTGAAACTCCAATACTTTGGCCACCTTATGTGAAGACCTGACTCATTTGAAAAGACCCTGATGCTGGGAAAGATTGAAGGCAGGAGGAGAAGGGGATGACAGAGAATGAGATGGTTGGATGGCATCACCGACTCAATGGATGTGAGTTTGAGTAAGCTCTGGGAGATGGTGAAGGACAGGGAAGCCTGTGGTGCTGCAGTCCATGGGGTCGAAAAGAGTCAAACATGACTGAGCAACTGAACTGAACCAAGGAAGGCTTCTCCAAGGAGGGGACATTGGAGTGAGTCTGGAACAAAGTGAAGGATGAAGCCATGTGGACAACTAATGGAAAAAAAAAGTAGGGAGGGGTAAATCCTGATGGCCATCAGGGCTGTGGTGAGAGTAAACGAGATGACTGAGACTGGTGTATGTTTACAGCCAAAGGGACACTTGGCTTCTGATTACAGCTGCATGAACTTGCATAAGGACTCAACCTCTCAGTCCTCTTTGAGGACTGTGCCTCAAAGTCCTCCTCTGTCTAATGGGTATAAAAATAGTACCCATCTTATAGGGCTGTTGTTGGTTTGAAACATGTACATGGCAAATGCTAAATATCAGCTTTTATTTTCCACAGGATTAGCACTTTGGTGAATGTTTTTGGTGTAAATAAGGTAATGAACTTTTGAAAACGTGGGTGGCTTTCTTGCTTTTTAAGCATTTTGAAAATTTCAGACTTTTGATCTTATTTAAATTTTAGACTTTTGAGTAAGAATTTGCCTACATTTTAGTTAAAATGTTTAAATATCTTTTTGTGTGTTTTTCTTTACAGAAATGCTTTTCCAATTATTTTAAGTAAATTCTGGAGGATGGGTCTGAACAGACCAGTGGGATGCTAGCTGTTTTAACACTGCAGCTGGCCTTGTGCATGTCCATCCCCAAAGGTCAGCCTGCTCAAGGAAATTTCCATCAGAACACTGGATTACTCCTCTTGCCAAGGGGCTTGTTGTGGTGGAGGAGCTGACACACTGGTCTGGCCTGGCTGATGCTTCTCTTGTTCCCAGGGAGTAGATGCAATGTCTTGTTGAGCCCATGTGGCAAAGAACATAGGCCATTCCCTTGCTCCTGATGCACATGGGCCTCTCTTCCCTCAGGTAACAGCCAGAAGCACTGGGACTGAGGGCCCCTCCTTCCTCATGGCCGTTTTGGGCTGCTCACCTGAGGTATCTAACCTCCAGCCCCTCCCTCTGTCACTTCAGGCCCACTTGAAATAACCTTAAGATTTCCCCCCCTAAATCTGATCCCCTGGCTGTGCCCAGGTCCACATCTAAAGTTCTTTGAATATCTCCAGCCTAGACCCCTGCCAAAACTGCAGACTTGCTTGTCCAGATGTCTATGTGACACACACAGACACACACAATTTTGAACATCTCATAATTACCCCAACCAAAAGTCAACAACCTCTGACCTTCCTCCAACACACAACCAGCTCCCTCCATTCAACTTCTCCATCTCCATTCTCCCAGAAGTTCAGGGGAAAAAATAAAGGAAGAGAAAGAAAAAGAAACAAATAGAAAACAATCTTAGGATGATCCTTCACTCCCTTCCTTCTTCCTTCACAGTATCTGATATAGCAGGGAACCCTGAAGGCTTGGCTGTCCTCCCTGCCAACACTCTGGCCTGGCCCAGCAAAACTGCCAGCAGCCTCTTCTTTGGTTTCCCTGTGTCCAACTTCATCACTCCTCCCTCCACCTCCCTATCTTCCCTGAGCAACCCTTGGGAAACTTTGAAAATATTAACCCAGATTGTGTCCCTTTTCTGGTCACAACTCCCCAGGGCCTGCAAAACCCTAGGAATGAAGGTTCCAGATGTGACTCCTCCCCTCACGCTCAGTTCCTTGCAGATGGCACAGGGATCCTAGGTTTGCCAGATGCCCCAGACTCAGTTGCACAGCCAAGCCTTTGCACATGCTGGTCCCTCTGCTTGCAGCTGTCCCACATCTTTTCTCACTGGCTGTCAGGAGGGGACATCATTCATGAGCACCCCTCTGTCCTGGACATGGTCGCCTGCACTTCAGTGCCCTGAGCAGGCACTTTCATCTAGGGGCTTTAGTATTTGGGTGATGATCTGGGAATGGCAGCACCCACCTGTGCAGGTCCATCAGCACAGAGGCTGCCACCAGAGCTGGCAGAGGCAGGCGACAGGGCAGTGAACCGGGCTTTGTAGTTCTCAGTTCAGGACATGGGGGCAGCAACGCTGCCAAGCCTCAGACCCACCTCTGTGCAGTGTGGACCATGCTTTCTCTTCCACCACCTTGGCTGTGACACTGCTTGGGAACCTCTAAGCCCTGGGACCAAGCCAAGAACAGATAAAGTAACCACCTGGAAGACCAGGCCAGAAGCCCAGCCCTGAAGTGGCCCCTGTAAGGCACGGAAACATCCCTCCCCCGCCTCCTCATTGGTTCAACTATGCTCAGGTGCAGCCCCTTCTGGGTGATGTAGTTCCCACAGCGCCAGGCCCAGGCCTTTGGTCTGGAGCTCACAGACCAATATGCATAATCCTAAGGGTGAGAGTTTTGTGAAGTTCAGGATTTTCAGTCAGTGCAGAAAGACTTTAGACAGGACCGTGGTGGTGAATATGGAGGAGGTGTAGACTGAAGAAAAACACACAACCTAAAAGTTGAGAGTTATGTTTGGATTGTACCAGAGCCCAGGAAACAGCCTCTCAGAGGGCTCTGAGAAACTGTTCAAAGAGGTAAGGGAGGAGCCAGGGTATATAGGAGTTTTTGGTGGAAAAAAAGAAAACATGTAATGGAATAAGAAAATGTTACCGCTAAGCACAAAATGAACATCCCTGGTTGAGTAATTTAGCACTTTTCTTTCTATGGAAAGATTCAAAAGCCTGGGGTCATGGAAATCATTCCTTTGATGTTCATCTCAGCTATCTAGGGCCAGAATCACGGTGTTTCCCACCCCGGGCCATTCAGGGTGCACCTTCAGGGATGGTTTCAGTGGCTGCTGACTGGCTGTCCAAAACATCCTTTGTTTGCTGAATTGGCAGGTGAGGTTGTTTGTCCATGTAGGCATGCCATGTCATCCTGCAGCTGGTAGACAAGGGCAGCTGCTGCCTCTGGTTCCATCAAAAAATAAAATCTCCCCTGTATAATTGTAAACTGTGTCACACACCAGCGGGCAATACTGTTGTATCCAGATACAGTTCTTTTTAGGAATATGAGAACTATCTCAGAAAAAAAAAATGTGACTTACCAAGTGCCATTTCCTGTGGGGACAATGGCTGCACTGGTCACAGTCAACAGGTATGGAAAGCGGCCATTTGAGCCCTGAGTAAAAGTTGGGGACACCATGATCTCATTCCCTTGCTGGAAAGTGATTATAATTTCCCCTGAAATTTTAGTGACAGTGTCTGTGTTGTGTAGGGAACTGAGATTATCTCAGAAAAATAGTTGTGAAATAGCTGCTTATTTAAAGCTGTGGATCATCATTATGTAGTTATTCTAAGACAGTAGCAGAAAGAGCTCTGGGTAAACATGTCTGTGATATTTGAAAAGGTTAGGATCTCATTGAAGTTTGACCAGGGAAGCCTGAGACTCAAGCTGAGGTCATGGTTACACTGGAAACTTGGCTATCCTGAGGCTTTGACTTTCTAAAGTTGATGTTTTTATCATTCTTGAGCTCACTGAGCAATACTGTTTCAGAAACCAGTAATCGAGAAACCAAGCACCACACTTGGAGAGTTGGAGAACTCAGATTTATTATGCTGGCGGGCCCAGAGGAGTTAACACTCCAGCTCTGAGCCCTGAACAAAGGGGTTATAGGGTTTTTATAGACAGACTGTAGTGGGCAACACTGCCTGTTAACAGGATGGTTTAAACTAAAGGGTTTCATGTGTGTGGGAACAGTGGTCAAGATGGGGAAGAGGATGCCTGACCTGGACAGGCATGATTAAGCAGGTTCACAGAGGCTGGGCAATTGCAAAGAGCAGGACAAGGGTGAGTGAGATAAATTCCAGTTCCTAGTATTGAAAGTCCCCACTTTCTGAGACTACATGACCTACATGATCCAGACTTTGCAAGGAGCAAGCTGAGTTACAAAGGCAGAACAAGCAGGAGGTTATGTAAAATTTTAATTTTTCCTCTTCATTACCAACATGAAGAGAGAGGCAAAATGGGAATTCAGAAAGATTTTCAAAACAGTAATGGCTCACAGTTAGTTACTCAGAACTTACCCATTGGTTTGTCTACTAAATGCACAACGTAAAAGTTGAGAATTATGTTTTATTTGCTGGACAAAACTGAGGATTTAAGCCCTGGAGACATCCTCTGAGATGGCTCTAAGGGACTGCTCCAAAGAGGTAAGGGAAGAGCCAGGATATATGGGAGTTGTGCAATGAAAACTAGGTAGCTGGAACATCAAAAGATGACTGTTGATTAAAGAAAACCAGACATCTCAAGTTAATAAATGTAGCACTTTTCTGTGTATAGGAAGATGCAAGAGTCTGGGCTCACTGAAGTCATTGAAATCATTCTTTTGATATGCATCTTAACTATCTAGGGCCAGAATCATGCTTTTCTCCCTCTTGAATCCCCTCAGGGTGCACAGGGTTGGGAGGGGTTGGCTGCTGGCTTAATGGCTGCTGCATCCTTTGTTTACTGATGTGGCAGGCAAGCTTTCATCCATGGGTTTGACCAAATGTTATTCAGGCTTCTCTCCACAAACCCCACATTTTGGCTCACCCTCAAGCTTAAGCAAGCACTAAGATGAAACTCACTGCTGGCTGTCCACAAGACAAACATTTCCTGTTAAACTGCCCTACTCATGCTGCCTTCTCACCCCCACAATCCCCTCACACTCCAGCAAAAGTTCCTGCTAGCCCTACTTATCCCTCTATTTTTTAAAAAAAAATGCTTTTCTGTTTGATTTTGAGATGCCTGCAAATTTTGTGGTCAGTGGACTTTCCCTATTGCAATGGTCTTTTTGACTGAAGTCTTTCTGACTTAATTTCTTTTTTTTATTTGACAGTTTCATATGGCCAGGAGTTGGATCAGGATTGGACTTTCCATATGGGACTCTGTCATTCCTGCCCAGATAACTAACTGCACCTTGCAGATCCTTTGAACTCTCTTGTTGATGAATTTGGGAATTCAAGCAGTGCTCTGGAAGTCAAGTCTGTTATAGCATAAGAAGGAGTTATTTTGATTTTTTTGAATAAAGAAGTTTTTCTCTGGCATTTTGAGTGGGGACTCATTCCTTGACTCTTGAGCAGGAAACTTTCCCTACTCTTCAGTATGAAGAAACTAGTACTTTTCCTTGACTCACCTAATGGGAATTGGGGGAGGAAATATTTTTGGCACTTCAGACAGGGACTGTACAAAGGAATAAAGGGGCAGGATATTTTCCAGGCTCCTTTAAGGTCTTTTATCTGATTTGATTAATAAATCTGATCTCTGGTAGTCTGGGCCTGCAATAACCTGAAGTGGGGCTTTGGTTCCCAGCTAGAGATTGAGACTGGGTCACAGATGTGAGAGTACCAGATCCTAGCCACTCGATCAGTGGTCAGTGACAAGTGCCTGGCCCTTAGGCTTTGAAGAAAAGAATTCCCATAAAGACAAAAAGTAGTAAAACAAGTAAATTATTAACAGGAAAAGCAAAGAGTACGTATGGATAGGCACAAAGGCAGACACAGAGGGAGAGCTCCTGAGTTTGTGCCCTCATGGCAGTTTGAATTACTTTTATGAGGTATTTCTTCTGGGTTTCCTTTGGGCCAATCATTCTGATTTGCCTGGTTCACAGTCCATTTTGGTGTATGTTAGGATCCTCTCATGTGTGTGCACACATCTCTTAACCAAGTGGATTTTACCAAAAAGGCATCTGGGTAGAGACAGCATCCCTTGACATTGTTCCCCTTTCAGCCTGCAAGGAGTCTTTTCTGTGTGTGTGTGGCAAAGGGAGGTCTCTTGATTTCTTCAGGAATGAGAGATATGTGGTCTGGGCAGGGCCCAGCCTCCTGCCTTAATTGTCTTCCTATTATCCTCTTGGAGTTTAATTCAATAGGGAATTAATCTCCAATTGCTTTACCCTAGGAGGCCCATCAACCTCCTGACTCAAATCCTGTGGGTAAATCCTTACTCTATTCTGTTTGCTTCCTTTTCTTTCTCTACTCTACCATTATGACCTTAATTCAGTTCACAATCTTTAAAAACTGGCAAAAGTTTTTGCTAAAGATAATTTAGAATTCCAGTGGCCTCAGAAACATGGGCTCTCTGCCTACTAACTTACCAAATACATAACCCTTCCCATCTCCCTGCACCTTCCCCTCCTTCCTTCTTCTCATGACCTTCAAATTTCCCTTCAGTTCCCTTTATCCTTTGATTTATGTGTCACAATAAAACACTACTGCCTCCTCCATCCCTCTATGAACCTCTGCCAAACCCTTTCCATCCCACTTCAGCCTTTCAGAGTCCTCTAATCACTTCATCTCTAGACCACCCTCTGCCTGTTCAGGTTTCTTGAAGGGCATAAGGCACTTAAGAACAAGCATGCACAGTGGAAAAAAAGA
Organism: Bos mutus; assembly: GCF_027580195.1. Taxonomy (NCBI): domain Eukaryota; kingdom Metazoa; phylum Chordata; class Mammalia; order Artiodactyla; family Bovidae; genus Bos; species Bos mutus. The sequence continues at coordinate 34,722 of NW_027220298.1, forward strand.
ATGAAGAACAGGTTGGATGTTTTATCTACTCTGATGAGCTTTAGAGACCCCCAGACTTGGTGAATCCTCAGTCTGTTGCCCCAAGGTCAATACACAGTCTCCATAAGATTACTCATCAGAGCAAAGAAAGTCTCAAAAGTCTCCACCACTAATATTTTTGGGGATGTTTTAACTCTCATACTGAGTAGGAAACTTCAACTTGCCCCACTACCAGAAATGTATCCTTATTATTGTAATAAATTGTAAGTTGGTCAACGGCAAGAGTCAGCTCACCACCAGTCACCTCACATGACTGACTCTTGACTGAATCATTTTCCCTATGGTCCCTCATTGACAGTTATCCGTAGGTAGGGCCCACTGTGGTGCTGACCAACAGCTGAACAGGACAAGTACCAGTAGGTATCTCATTGATAGTTGGTTGCTTGTGGGTGGGGCCCATGGAACCACTGACCAATGGCTGAGAAAGACCTGTTGCCCAGTAACAGGATGTGGAGTAATAAGGCACAGCAGTGGCTACTTCCCTGGTGGCTCAGACGGTAAAGCATCTGCCTACAATGTGGGAGACCTGGGTTCAGTCCCTGGGTCGGGAAGATCCCCTGGAGAGGAAATGGCAACCCACTCCAGTATTCTTGCCTGAAAAATCCCATGGATGGAGGAGCCTGGTAGGCTACAGTCCATGGGGTCACCAAGACTCAGACTCGACTGAGTGATTTCACTTCACTTCACTTCACTTCTAAAGCCTGTGCTCATGCTGCTCTGTTACATAAGGACTCTTTGGGTCCAGTGTGCTGGAATCTTTTTGATTAACTCCATTTCCAACCTCAGATTCTGGTTTCACACACTTATTTAACTTTTGCTCATCATTCTTTTCATTGTATTCCCAGGCATACCTGTCACCAGTGATTATCTCTAAGCCTCTCCAACAACTGTCACTTGACCACATGCTCAGCATATAGTATAGTTAATGTTTCAAAGCCAACAAGAATGTGAAGGCCAGCCCACCTTGAAAACTACTTTGACAGACTTTAACCTCAAAGTGATTCTTATTCTCTTCACAATGTAACAGAGCAGCATGAGCACAGTCCTCAGAAGAAAGCCATTGTTTTGCCTCATTTCTTGCCACCTTGTTACTAGGCAACAGGTCTTGCTGAACCATTGCTTGGTGCCTCAGAGAGCCCCATCCACAAGCAGCCAATTGTCAGTGAGTGACCATTCGTTGTCCTGCTCAGCTATTGATCAGCACCACAGTGGGCCCTGCCCCCAGTTACTGTCAATGAGGGACCATTGGGAAGTGATTAAGTCAAGGGTGGTGTGGTGGTCATCAGATGGAGAAGTGAGAAAAGAGGCAGATTCAGGCATTCTTCTGGAGGGCCTGGAGATCACCCAACTTTGGGCCAGTGGGTGAGCTGGAGGGCCCAGGAACAGACTGGAGACTACAACCTGTAGTGTTCCAGAGCCCTCACTAAGGCCCTCCACTAGCCTTGGCCCAGGCCTTGAGGAGCAGTGAATCTCTCCCCATCCCTGTCTCTGCAACCTACAAGAGTGGCCATCTTTCTGGGTCTCAGTCTTTGAGAACTGATCTCCCCATTTGGACGGTCTGAGGAGACTGAGGACCTATTGGGTAGGGCACCTGGATCCGTCAGGCATGATAGCTGGGCAGAATGTGGAAGTGGTCCTGAAAGAGCTGCCAACTGAGATCTTATTCCTCTTAACCAGGACTGGGATATTGCTGGGTGAAAGCTGTGACTTGAGACTTCTCTTTCTTGTTAAGACAGAGAATAACATTCATCTGGTAGAGATTTACAGGAACATCATTACCTGACCATGACCTTGAGAGAGTCATTTCCTAGGCAGGTTGATAGGAAATCTAGGGGTCCCCAAGGAGAGAGGGGTCTGGAATTCTCAAGGAGGAAGAAAGGATAAACTTTTTTCTGTTATCTTAAAATGTAAATTATGGGAGTAGGTCTGATGAGGTTTTTACAACCTCCAGACATTCTTTGGATTATATAACTTTGTTGTTAACACTAGCAAGCAGGTACTCTTTCTGCCCCCTTCTGATGGCTATGTCAGAAGCTTTCTCTATCTCCTTTATACTTTAATAAAACTTTATTACACAAAAGCTCTGAGCGATCAAGCATCGTCTCTGGCCCCAGATTGAATTCTTCTCCTCTGGGGGCCAAGAATCCCAGTGTTCACGTGATTCAACAACAACCTTTCATCTTGGGGGCTCATCTGGGATCCTTCAGGAAAAGGTAAGGATGCTTGGAGCTTTAGTTTTTTGTTCTCTTAGCAGACACGTTTTATGCTGTGCTTTACTAACTCTACAGCATGCTTGTGTGAATGAATGACATGCCCTGAGTGAAACAAGTAAGGAGCCCTGCTCTGCGGTTCCACGGTGATCTCATACGGCTTATGGCAATGCCAAGAAGGGGCACTCAATGTCTCCTTCAGGAACCGACCAGAAATGGGCAAAGCATGTGGACCGAACTCTCCTTTCTCGGTCAAACTTTTCGGTCTCTTTGACCATTTCATAACTCCTTGGGAATTAGAAGTACTAACCTAATCTATCAGATCATAGACTTTCAAGGGACTTGTGATCTATACTGTTGCTGTGTACTGTGGCTTAGGTCCCAAACTTGGATTGGTAGTCAAGAAAGCACCTAGCCTCGCTAGGAATCGAAAGTTCGGAAGCTAGATGGAGCTCTAGCTCCCAGAACATCTCTGAGGTTAAAGGTTACTCAGATTGGGACTGCGATTTTTTTTTTTTTTTTCCTTTGGTAATGCCGGCTCTTAGTGGATCAGAGGAGGCTGTTATACTGGTGTGGTGATGCTTGGAAAGAACATCTCAGTTTTATATTCATGTCGGTCTTATTGTGGTCCGGAAATACTCAGGATCATGCACAGGCACTCAGGTGACTCAATGTTTCCCCCAGTAGTCTTAGCTTGGGAGGCATTCCGGAAGGTTACTCTGATTCACCCTGGGTGACATCAGAGGCAAGCAAGGTTAAAGGTGAAGAGCTGGACGTCAAGTAGGGATGCTATCAAGTCTACCCCTGGTACATCCCCACCCCATCTCAGTGGTGGAACCGGGAGGGACGTGGACCGCACCTGCGTCGGTAAGGGACAGACTAAGTCCGACCAGGAAGGAAAAGCTTTTGGTATAACGTCTGTTTATACCCCCATCTAGAGCAGGGAGGGATGCCTCCGGTAGAAAAATGGCACTGATCGCTTTTTTTCTCTCTTACAGATGGGAGCTAACAATTCCAGCCTCACTCCTTTGAACTGTATCCTGA
>NW_027220299.1:0-13332 GCF_027580195.1 Bos mutus
AATCGCCAGCTGAGTCACGCGGCACCTGCCCGCTCATCTGCCTGATCGTCTCGCCAGTTAGCCAGGTGACACCTGTCTGCTCATCTGCCTGATTATCGCCAGCTGAGCCAAACGACACCTGCCAGCTCATCTGCTTGATAATCGCCAGCTGAGCCGCCGACACCCTGCTTGCTCACCTGCTTGATAACGCCAGCTGAGGCGGCCGCGCGACACCTGCCCGCTCATCTGCCTGATAATCGCCAGCTTAGCAGCGGTGACACCTGCCCGCTCATCTGCTGGATAATCGCCAGCTGAGCCACACGACCTGCCTTGCTCATCTGCTTGATAATCGCCAGCTGAGCCGCGACACCTGCCCGCTCATCTGCTTGATAATCACCAGCTGAGCCACGACACCTGACTCATCTGTGATAATCGCCATCTGGAGCCTTAACGCGCCACCTGCCCGCTCATCTGCTTGATAATCGCCAGTCACCTGCCCGCTCATCTGCCTGATAATCGCCAGCTGGCCTCGCGACGCCTGCCCGCTCATCTGCTTGATAATCGCCAGCTGAGCCTCGCGACACCTGCCCGCTCATCTGCTTGATAATCGCCAGCTGAGCCCCGCGCGACATCTGCCGCTCATCTGCGTGATAATCGCCAGCTGAGCCGCTCAGCACCTTCCCGCTCATCTGTTTGATAATCGCCAGCTGAGCCCTCGACACCTGCCCGCTCATCTCATCTGCTGACACCTGATAATCGCCAGTTGAGCCCCGCGACACCTGCCTGCTCATCTGCCTGATAATCGTCAGCTGAGCCCAGCGACACCCTCCTGCTCATCTGCCTGATTCTGCTCCAGCCCCCAGACTCTTTGCGACTTTCCTCCTGCTCATCTGCTGATATTCGCCAGCTGAGCCCGCGACACCTGCCTGCTCATCTGCCTGATAATCGCCAGCTGAGCCACGCGACACCTGCCGCTCATCTGCCTGATGCACTGCGCCAGCTAAGCGCGCATTGCCTGCCGCTCCCATCACCTTGATAATCGCCAGCTGAGGCACCGCGACACCTGCCCGCTCATCTGCTTGATAATCGCCAGCTGAGCCTCGCGACACCTGTCGCTCATCTGGCTGATAATCGCCAGCCGCTCACCTGCGGTGACACCTGTCCTGCCGCTCATCTGCCTGATACTCGCCAGCTGAGCCGCGCGACACCTGCCGGCTCATCTGCCTGATAATCGCCACTTATCCTCCCGCGACACCTGCCGCTCATCTGCCTGATAATAGCCAGCGGGCGCCCGACACTTGCCTGCTCATCTGCTGATAATCGCCAGCTGAGCCCTCGACACCTGCCCGCTCATCTGCCTGATGTGATCAGGTGGGCCTCCCGATCGCCTGCCGCTCATATGGCTGATGTCGCCGGCTGGCCGCGCAGCACCTGCCTGCTCATCTGCCTGATTCTCGCCAGCTGAGCCCCACGACACCTGCCTGTTCATCTGTCTGATTCTCGCCAGCTGAGCCCCACAACACCTGCATGCTCATCTGCTGATAATCGCCAGCTGATCCGCGCGACACCTGCCTGCTCATCTGCTGATAATCACCAGGTGGGCCTTCTTTGTGACATCTGCTGCTCATCTGCCTGATAATCGCCAGCTGAGTCACGCGACACCTGCCTGCTCATCTGCCTGATAATCGCCAGCAGAGCCTGCGACATCTGCCTGCTCATCTGCCGGATTCTCGCCAGCTGAGCCTCGCGACACCTGCCTGCTCATCTGCCTGATAATCGCCAGCTGAGCCGCGCGACACCCTGCCTGCTCATCTGCTGATAATGGCCAGCTGAGCCCCGCGACACCTGCCCGGCTCATCTGGCTGACACTCGCCAGCTGAGGCCGCGCGACACCTGCCTGCTAATCTGTTGATAATCGCCAGCCGAGCCGCGACACTCCGCTGCCTGCTCATCTGCTGATAATCAGCCAGCTAGGCCCTTGCTGACACCTGCCTGCTCATCTGCTTCCGACACTTCGCCAGCCGAGCCAAGGTGACACCTGCCCGCTCATCTGCCTGATAATCGCCAGCTGAGCCGCGCGACACCTGCCCGCTCATCTGCTTGATAATCGCCAGCTGAGCCGCCGCGACACCTGCCCGCTCATCTGTGATAATTGCCAGCTGAGCCCGCGACACCTGCCCGCTCATCTGCCTGATAATCGCCAGCTGAGCCCGCGCGACACCTGCCGCTCATCTGCCTGATAATCGCCAGCTGAGCCGCGCGACCCCTGCCCGCTCATCTCTTGATAATCGCCAGCTGAGCCACGCGACACCTGCTTGCTCATCTGCCTGATAATCGCCAGCTGAGCCCCGCGACACCTGCCGCTCATCTGCCTGATAATCGCCAGCTGAGCCCGCGACACCTGCCGCTCATCTGCTTGATAATCGCCAGCTGAGCCGCGCGACACCTGCCCGCTCATCTGCCTGATAATCGCCAGCTGAGCCAGGTGACACCTGCCCGCTCATCTGCCTGATAATCGCCAGCTGAGCCCGCGACACCTGCCGGCTCATCTGCTTGATAATCGCCAGCTGAGCGCGCGACACCTGCCTGCTCATCTGCCTGATAATCGCCAGCTGAGCCTCGCGACACCTGCCCGCTCATCTGCCTGATAATCGCCAGCTGAGCCCGCGTGACACCTGCCGCTCATCTGCCTGATAATCGCCAGCTGAGCCCGCGACACCTGCCCGCTCATCTGCCTGATAATCGCCAGCTGAGCCCGCGACACCTGCCCGCTCATCTGCCTGATAATCGCCAGCTGAGCCCGCGTGACACCTGCCCGGCTCATCTGCCTGATAATCGCCAGCTGAGCCGCGCGACACCTGCCCGCTCATCTGCCTGATAATCGCCAGCTGAGCCAAGCGACACCTGCCCGCTCATCTGCTTGATAATCGCCAGCTGAGCCCGCGACACCTGCCTTGCTCATCTGCCTGATAATCGCCAGCTGAGCCACGCGACACCTGCCGCTCATCTGCCTGATAATCGCCAGCTGAGCCTCGCGACACCTGCCCGCTCATCTGCCTGATAATCGCCAGCTGAGCCACGCGACACCTGCCCGCTCATCTGCCTGATAATCGCCAGCTGAGCCGCGCGACACCTGCCCGCTCATCTGCTTGATAATCGCCAGCTGAGCCGCGACACCTGCCCGCTCATCTGCCTGATAATCGCCAGCTGAGCCCCGCGACACCTGCCCGCTCATCTGCCTGATAATCGCCAGCTGAGCCGCGCGACACCTGCCCGCTCATCTGCTTGATAATCGCCAGCTGAGCCGCGCTTCACCTGCCCGCTCATCTGCTTGATAATCGCCAGCTGAGCCGCGCGACACCTGCCCGCTCATCTGCCTGATAATCGCCAGCTGAGCCCTCGCGACACCTGCCTGCTCATCTGCTTGATAATCGCCAGCTGAGCCGCGCGCGACACCTGCCGGCTCATCTGCTTGATAATCGCCAGCTAAGCCCCGCGACACCTGCCGGCTCATCTGCTTGATAATCGCCAGCTGAGCCACGCGACACCTGCCCGCTCATCTGCCTGATACTCGCCAGCTGAGCCCGCGACACCTGCCTGCTCATCTGCCTGATAATCGCCAGCTGAGCCTCGTGACACCTGCCCGCTCATCTGCCTGATAATCGCCAGCTGAGCCGCGCGACACCTGCCCGCTCATCTGCCTGATAATCGCCAGCTGAGCCTGCGCGACACCTGCCGCTCATCTGCCTGATAATCGCCAGCTGAGCCTCGCGACACCTGCCCGCTCATCTGCCTGATACTCGCCAGCTGAGCGCGCGACACCTGCCCGCTCATCTGTGATAATCGCCAGCTGAGCCCGTGACACCTGCCCGCTCATCTGCCTGATAATCGCCAGCTGAGCCCCGCGACACCTGCCCGCTCATCTGCCTGATACTCGCCAGCTGAGCCCCGCGACACCTGCCTGCTCATCTGCCTGATAATCGCCAGCTGAGCCCGCGACACCTGCCGCTCATCTGCTTGATAATCGCCAGATGGTTTCATGCGACACCTGCCTGCTCATCTGCGCCTGATAACGCCAAATGGAGCCGCGCGACACCTGCCTGCTCATCTGCCTGATAATCGCCAGCTGAGCCACGCGGACCCGCCGCTCATCTGCTTGATAATCGCCAGCCGAGGCCCGCGACACCCTGCCGGCTCATCTGCTTAATAAGCCCCAGCTGAGCGCGATCCTGCCCGTTCAACATCTGTCTCCAGCTCATCTGCCTGATCATCGTCAGCAGAGCCCGCGACCCTGTCCGCTCATCTGATTGATAATCGCCAGCTGATCGCGACACCTGCCCGCTCATCTGCCTCGCCCGGCGGGGGACATCTGTTCATCTGAAAATCGCCAGCTGAGCAGCGCGACACCTGCCTGCTCATCTGCTTGATAATCGCCAGCTGAGCCTCGCCGCGACGCCTGCCTTGCTCATCTGTCTGATAATCGCCAGCACAGCCGCGCGACACCTGCCCGGCTCATCTGCTGATACCGCCAGCCGAGCCGCTGCAAGACACCTGCCTGCTCATGTACTGATATAATCGCCAGCTGAGGCCACGCGACACCTGCCCGCTCATCTGCTTGATAATCGCCAGCTGAGCGGTGACACCTGCCCGCTCATCTGCTTGATAATCGCCAGCTGAGCCCGCGACACCTGCCCGCTCATCTGCTTGATAATCGCCAGCTGAGCCCGCGACACCTGCCCGCTCATCTGCTTGATAATCGCCAGCTGAGCCACGTGCGACACCTGCCCGCTCATCTGCTTGATAATCGCCAGCTGAGCCCCGCGACACCTGCCCGCTCATCTGCCTGATAATCGCCAGCTGAGCTCGCGACACCTGCCCGCTCATCTGCTTGATAATCGCCAGCTGGCCCGCGCGACACCTGCCCGCTCATCTGCTTGATAATCGCCAGCTGAGCCCTCGCGACACCTGCCGCTCATCTGCTTGATAATCGCCAGCTGAGCCCGCGACACCTGCCGGCTCATCTGTGATAATCGCCAGCTGAGCCGCGCGACACCTGCCCGCTCATCTGCTTGATAATCGCCAGCTGAGCCGCGCGACACCTGCCCGCTCATCTGCTTGATAATCGCCAGCTGAGCCACGCGACACCTGCCCGCTCATCTGCCTGATAATCGCCAGCTGAGCCGCGCGACACCTGCCCGCTCATCTGCTTGATAATCGCCAGCTGAGCCCCGCGACACCTGCCGCTCATCTGCTTGATAATCGCCAGCTGAGCCCCGTGACACCTGCCGCTCATCTGCTTGATAATCGCCAGCTGAGACCCGCGACTCCTGCCCGCTCATCTGCTTGATAATCGCCAGCTGAGCCCCGCGACACCTGCCCGCTCATCTGCCTGATAATCGCCAGCTGAGCCGCGCGACACCTGCCCGCTCATCTGCTTGATAATCGCCAGCTGAGCCGCGCGACACCTGCCGCTCATCTGCTTGATAATCGCCAGCTGAGCCGCGCGACACCTGCCCGCTCATCTGCTTGATAATCGCCAGCTGAGCCCGCGACACCTGCCGCTCATCTGCCTGATATCACTTCAGCTGAGCCGCGCGACACCTGCCTCGCTAATCAGGATGATAATCGCCAGCTGAGCCATCGCGCCGACACCTGCCCGCCTCATCCGCTCGATACCGGGCCAGCTGAGCTGGCGACATTCCGCCTGCTCATCTGCCTGATACTCACCAGCTGAGCCTGTGGATACCTGCTCGCTCATTCGCTTGATAATCGCCAGCTGAGCCTTCGACACCTGCCAACTAATATGCTTCATTATCGCCAGCTGAGCCACAGGATACCTGTCTGTCATTCGCCTGATACTGCTGAGCTGCCAAGATACCTGCCTGCTCGCGTGTCGATACTCGCCAACTGAGCCATTTAGACACCTGTTTACCATCTGCCTGATACTCGCTGGCTGAGCTGCGACACTTGCCTGCTAATCCGCATGATACTCGCCAGGAGCCTCGCGACACCTGCCTGCTCATCTGCTCTGATATCGCCAGCTGAGCCGCTAACGCTGGACACCTGCCTGCTCATCCACTTGATATCGCCAGCTGAGCCAGCGACACCTGCGGCTCATCTGCGCTGATAATCACCAGCTGAGCTCGCGACACCTGCCTGCTCATCTGCCTTATAATCGCCAGCTGAGCGGGTGACACCTAACTGCTCATCTGCTAATAATAAGCCATCTTTCGAGCGGTGACACTCATGCCTGCTCATCTGTTTTATAATTGCCAGCTGAGCCTCGCAACATCTGCCATCGTCTGCATTATAATCGCCAGTAGAGCCGAGACACCTGTTTGCTCATCTGATTGATAATGCCAGCTGATCATGTGACACTGCCGGCTCATCTGCCTGAAATCGCCAGCTGAGGGCGACCCCTGCCCGTTCATCTGCCTGATAATCCGCCAGCTGAGCCACACAACACCTGCCCGTTCCATCTGCTTGATAATCGCCAGGTGAGCCCTGGCTGACACCTGCCTGCTCATCTGCCTGATAATCCCGAGGCTGGAGCCACGTGACACCTGCCTGCTCATCTGTGATAATTGCCAGCTGAGCCGCGAACACCTGCCCGCTCATCTGTGATAATCGCCATTTGAGCAGCGTCTGCGTGCCCATTCATCTGCCTGATAATCGCCAGCTCAGCCTCGCGACACCTGCCTGCTCATCTGGCTGATAATGCCAACTGAGCCTCTCGCGACACTTTCTTGCTCATCTCTGCTTGATAATCGCCAGCTGAGCCCGTGACACCTGCCTGCTCATCTGCTTGATAATCGCCAGCTGAGCCCAGCTCGACCTGCCCGGCTCATCTGTGATAATCGCCAGCTGAGCCCGTAAAACCTGCCCGCTCATCCGGGTTGATAATCGCCAGCTGAGCCCATTGACATCTGCCTGCTCATCTGCTCCCGGATACCTTGCCAGCTGAGCGTGGATGAGCGACCCTGCCCCGTTCATCTGTTCGATGAGCCAGATGAGACCTCGCGACACGTGCCTGCTCATCTGCCTGATGTCGTCAGCCGAGCTGTGCAGCACCTGCCCGGCTCATCTGTGGATAATCGCCAGCTGAGCCCCTGACACCCCTGCCTGCTCATCTGCCTGATAATCGTCAGCAGAGCCATGCGACACCTGCCAGCTCATCTGCCTGATATTCGCCAGCTGAGCCGCGCGACACCTGCCTGCTCATCTGCCCGATGTCGCCAGCTGAGCCTCGCGACACCCGCCGGCTCATCTGCTTGATAATCGCGCAAGCTGAGCCGTGGCGGACACCTGCCTGCTCATCTGCCTGATCGCCAGCTGGGCCGGCGACGCCTGCCCGTTCATCTGCCTGATAATCGCCAGCTGAATATCGTCACCTGCGCTCATCTGCCTGATAATGCGCCATCTTGAACCGCCCGACACCTGCCCGCTCATCTGCCTGATACTCGCCAGCTGAGCCCGCGCGACACCTGCCTGCTCATCTGTGATAATCGCCAGCTGAACCTGGCACCTCACCTGCCCGCTCATCTGCCTGATAATGATCAGCTGAGCCCCATAACACCTGCCGGCTCATCTGCCTGATAATCGCCAGCTGAGCCCGGCGACACTGCCTGCTCATCTGCCGCGATAATCGCCAGCTGAGCTGTACGCGACACCTGCCGCTCATCTGCCTGATAATCGCCAGCTGAGCCGCAGCGACACCTGCCCGCTCATCTGTGATATCGCCAGAGAGCAGGTGACACCTGCCTGCTCATCTGCCTGATGCTCGCCAGCTGAGCGGGTGACACCTTGCGGCTCATCTGTGATAATCGCCAGCTGAGCGGCGATACCTGCCTGCTCATCTGCCTGATAATCGTAGCTGAGGCCCCGCGGCGTCACCTGCCTGCTCATCTGCCTGATGTCGCCAGCTGAGCCTCGCGACACCTGCCGGCTCATCTGTGATAATCGCCAGCTGAGCAGCACGACACCTGCCCGCTCATCTGCCTGATAATCGCCAGCTGAGCCTGCGACCCACCTGCCTGCTCATCTGCCTGATAATCGCCAGCTGAGCTGGCGACACCTGCCTGCTCATCTGCCCAATAATAGCCAGCTGACCCATTCGACACCTGCCTGCTCATCTGACTGATAATCTCCAGGCTGTGCCTGCGAACCTCGATCATCCAGCTGATAACGTCAGCTGAGGCCCGCGACACCTGCCCGCTCATCTACTTGATGTCGCCAGCTGAGCCGCGCGACACCTGCCTGCTCATCTGTGATAATCGCCAGCTGGGCCCCCGACACCTGCCTGCTCATCTGCCTGATAATCGCCAGCTGGGCCCCCGACACCTGCCTGCTCATCTGTGAAAATCGCCAGCTGAGCCGCCACGACACCTGCCCGCTCATCTGCATGATAATCGCCAGCTGAGCCCACGGCACCTGCCTGCTCATCTGTGATAATCGCCAGCTGGGCAGCATGACACCCTGCCTGCTCATCTGCCTGATAAATCGCCAGCTGAGCGTGGCGACACCTGCCTGCTCATCTGCCTGATAATAAGCCAGCTGAGCCGGGCGACACCTGCCCGCTCATCTGCTGATAATCGCCAGAGTGAGCCGATAACCTGCCCGCTCATCTGTGATAATCACCAGCTGAGCAGCGCGGACGCCTGCCCGCTCATCTGCTGATATCGCCAGCTGAGCCGCGCGACGCACCTGCCTGCTCATCTGTTGATAGTCGCCAGCTGGGCCATGACACCTGCCCGCTCATCTGCCTGATAATCGCCAGATGAGCCCGCCCGCCTGCCGCTCATCTGTGATAATCGCCAGCTGGAGCCTCGCGACACCTGCCTGCTCATCTGTGACAATCGCCAGCTGTCCCCGCGACACCTGCCGCTCATCTGCCTGATAATCACCAGCTGAGCCATGTGACACCTGCCTGCTCATCTGCTTGATAATCACCAGCTGAGCCACGCGACACGTGCGCCTGCTCATCTGTGATAATCGCCAGCTGAGCCCGCGCGACACCTGCCCGCTCATCTGCCTGATAATCGCCAGCTGGGCCGCGACACCTGCCTGCTCATCTGTTTGATAATCGCCAGCAGAGCCGCGCGACACCTGCCGCTCATCTGCTTGATAATCGCCAGCTGAGCCCGCGACACCTGCTTGCTCATCTGTGATAATCGCCAGCTGAGCCGCGTTGACACCTGCCTGCTCATCTGTGATAATCGCCGGCTGAGCCGCGCGACGCCTGCCCGCTCATCTGCATGATAATTGCCAGCTCAGGCCTCGACACCTGCCGCTCATCTGTCATCTGATAATCGCCAGATGAGCCCCGTGACACCTGCCGCCGGCTCATCTGCCTGATAATCGGCTGAGCCACGCGACACCTGCCTGCTCATCTGCTGGTACTCGCCAGCTGAGGCGCGACACCTGCCTGCTCATCTGCCTGATAATCGCCAGCTGAGCCGCGCGACACCTGCCTGCTCATCTGCCTGATAATCGCCAGATGAGCCCGCACGACCCCGCCTGCCGGCTCATCTGCTTGATAATCGCCAGCTGGAGCCTCGCGGACCTGCCAGCTCATCTGCTTGATAATCGCCAGCTGAGCCAGCAACACCTGCATGCTCATCTGCCTGATAATCGCCAGCTGAGCGCGCGACACCTGCCTGCTCATCTGCCTGATAATCGCCAGCTGAGCCCATGACACCTGCCTCCGCTCATCTGCCTGATAATCACCAGCTGAGCCCGCGCGACACCTGCCTGCTCATCTGCCTGATAATCGCCAGCTGAGCCAGCGCGACACCTGCCTGCTCATCTGCCTGATAATCGCCAGCTGAGCCGCCGACACCTGCCCGCTCATCTGCTTGATAATCGCCAGCTGAGCCCGCGACACCTGCCGGCTCATCTGTGATAATCGCCAGCCCGCGACACCTGCCTGCTCATCTGTGATAATCGCCAGCTCAGGCCCCGCGACGCCTGCTGCCGGCTCATCTGCTTGATATTCGCCATCTGCCTGGGCCGCGAGGTCACCTGTCCGCTCATCTGCCTGATAATCGCCAGCTGAGCCACCGACACCTGCCTGCTCATCTGCCTGATAATCGCCAGCTGGGCCCGCGCGACACCTGCCCGCTCATCTGCGATAATCACCAGCTGAGCACATGCGACACCTGCCTGCTCATCTGCCTGATAATCGCCAGCTGGGCCGCGCGACACCTGCCCGCTCATCTGTGATAATCGCCAGCTGAGCCTGGCGCGACACCTGCCCGCTCATCTGCCTGATAATCGCCAGCTGGCCCCCGACACCTGCATGCTCATCTGCTTGATGTCGCCAGCTGAGCCTGCGTGACACCTGCCGCTCATCTGCTTGATAATCACCAGCTGAGCTCCGCGACACCTGCCTGCTCATCTGTGATAATCGCTAGCTGGGCGCGCGACACCTGCCGGCTCATCTTTGATCATCGCCAGCTGAGCCAGCGACACCTGCCGCTCATCTGCTTGATAATCGCCGGGCTGAGCCCCTGGACACCTGCCTGCTCATCTGTGATAATCGCCAGCTGAGCCGCGCGACACCTGCCCGCTCATCTGCCTGATAATCGCCGGCTGGGCCCGCGACACCTGCCTGCTCATCTGCTTGATAATCGCCAGCTGAGACCCTCGACGACACCTGCCCTGCTCATCTGTGATAATCGCCAGCTGAGCTGCGCGACACCTGCCCGCTCATCTGCTTGATAATCGCCAGCTGAGCTCACGGGCACCGCGACACCTGCCTGCTCATCTGTGATAATCGCCAGCTGAGCTGAGCCTCGACACCTGCTTGCTCATCTGCGATAATCGCCAGCTGAGCCCCGCGACACCTGCTTGCTCATCTGCTTGATAATCGCCAGCTGAGCCCGTGACACCTGCCTGCTCATCTGTGATAGTCGCCAGCTGAGCCACGCGACACCTGCCGGCTCATCTGCCCGATGTCGCCAGCTGGGCCGCCACACCTGCCGGCTCATCTGCTTGATAATCGCCAGCTGAGCCTCGCGACCCCTGGCCCTCATCTGCTTGATAATGCGCCAGCTGAGCCGCGCGACACCTGCCGGCTCATCTGTGATAATCGCCAGCTGAGCGCGTGACACCTGCCCCAGCTCATCTGCCTGATAATTGCCAGCTGAGCCCTGCGACACCTGCCTGCTCATCTGCTTGATAATCGCCAGCTGAGCCTCACGACCTGCCCGCTCATCTACCTGATAATCGCCAGCTGAGCCGAGCGACACCTGCCCGCTCATCTGCCTGATAATCGACAGCTGAGCGGTGTGACACCTGCCTTCTCATCTGCTTGATAATCGCCAGCTTAGCCGCGCCACACCTGCCTGCTCATCTGCTTTATAATCGCCAGCTGAGCCACGTGACCCTGCCCGCTCATCTGATTGATAATCGCCAGCTGAGCCGCGCGACACCTGCCTGCTCATCTGTACGATAATCGCCAGATGAGCCCGCGCGACGCCTGCCTGCTCATCTGCTTGATAATCGCCAGCTGAGCCCCCGCGACACCTGCCCGCTCATCTGTACGATAATAGCCAGCTGAGCCGCGCGACACCTGCCTGCTCATCTGCCTGATAATCGCCAGCTGAGCCGCGCTGCACCTGCCCGCTCATCTGCTTGATAATCGCCAGCTGAGCCGCGACACCTGCCCGCTCATCTGTGATAATCGCCAGCTGAGCCCGCGACACCTGCTTGCTCATCTGTGATAATCGCCAGCTGAGCCTCGCGACCCCTGCCTGCTCATCTGTGATAATCGCCAGCTGAGCGGCGCGACACCTGCCCGCTCATCTGCGATGATAATCGCCAGCTGAGCCTCGGCGCACCTGCCCGCTCATCTGCCTGATAATCGCCAGCTGAGCCGCGCGACACCTGCCCGCTCATCTGCCTGATAATGCGCCAGCTGAGCCACGTGACACCTGCCCGCTCATCTGTGATAATCGCCAGCTGAGCTTCGTGACGCCTGCCTGCTCATCTGTGATAATCGCCAGCACAGCTGGCGACGGCACCTGCCGCTCATCTGTGATGTCGCCAGCTGAGCCGCTCGACACCTGCCTGCTCATCTGCTTGATAATCGCCAGCTGAGCCCCGCGACACCTGCCCGGCTCATCTGCCTGATAATCGCCAGCTGAGCCCGCGACACCTGCCCGCTCATCTGTGATAATCGCCAGCTGAGCCACGCGACACCTGCCCGCTCATCTGTGATAATCGCCAGCTGAGCCCGCGACACCTGCCGCTCATCTGTGATAACCGCCAGCTGAGCCCGAGACACCTGCCTGCTCATCTGCCTGATAATCGCCAGCTGAGCCCGCGACACCTGCTCATCTGCTGATCTGTGCTAACCTGCCCGCTCATCTGCCTGATAATCCGCCAGCTGCGCGACACCTGCCTGCTCATCTGCCTGATAATCGCCAGCTGAGCGTGGACACCTGCCGGCTCATCTGCCTGATAATCGCCAGCTGAGCCCGGCGACACCTGCCCGCTCATCTGCCTGATAATCGCCAGCTGAGCCCTGCGACACCTGCCCGCTCATCTGCCTGATAATCGCCAGCTGATCCGCGACACCTGCCTTGCTCATCTGCCTGATCGCCAGCTGAGCAGCGCGACACCTGCCGGCTCATCTGCCTGATAATCGCCAGCTGAGCCGCGCGACACCTGCCTGCTCATCTGCTGATAATCGCCAGCTGAGCCCCCGCGACACCTGCCGGCTCATCTGCTTGATAATCGCCAGCTGAGCCCGCGACACCTGCCTGCTCATCTGCTTGATAATCGCCAGCTGAGCGCGCGACACCTGCCCGGCTCATCTACCGATAATGCTCGCCAGCTGAGCCAGCGACACCTGCCCGCTCATCTCTGTGATAATCGCCAGCTGAGCCCGCGCGACACCTGCCGCTCATCTGCCTGATGTCGCCAGCTGAGCGCGCGACACCTGCCCGCTCATCTGCCTGATAATCGCCAGCTGAGCCCGTCACCTGCCGGCTCATCTGCCTGATAATCGCCAGCTGCCCGCAGCGACACCTGCTTGCTCATCTGCTTGATACTCGCCAGCTGGGCCGCGCGACACCTGCCCGCTCATCTGCCTGATAATCGCCAGCTGAGCCGCGCGACACCTGCCCGCTCATCTGCTTGATAATCGCCAGCTGAGCCGCGCGACACCTGCCTGCTCATCTGCTTGATAATCGCCAGCTGAGCCACATGACACCTGCCTGCTCATCTGCTTGATAATCACCAGCTGAGTCTTGGGACACCTGCCTGCTCATCTGCCTGATAATCACCAGCTGAGCGGCGGGACACCTGCCTGCTCATCTGCCTGATAATTGACAGCTGATAAACATGACA